>NC_049911.1:14535257-14835257 GCF_001411555.2 Juglans regia | reverse complement strand
GAAGAACCCGTCCCAAGAACCCAGATTACAAAGGAGGAACGCCACAAAGGTTGGGATTTACCTTTGATAAGTTCAAAAGTTCAATTAAGAGCAAGAGAAGTAAAACTCAACTCACAATGAATAAATTCATCAAATTTCATAAACTGATTAAAATGAGACTACATAGAGTATTTAAATCAAAACCTAATGAAACCCTAGCCAAAATAAACTCCCATCTTCCAAAAGTGCCCCTGGATGAACAGTGCGCAGCTACAATAACTCGGCTACAGTAACCCTAACCCTAGTTCAATAAAATAATAACTTTCCCAACATGCCCTTGCATAGGCCCCCTTAAGTGTTTCCCATAATAAACACAATTATTCTAAACTAATAAAATAAGTTCTTTAAATGAATTAAATAAGTTGAAACCCTTCAAGAGTCCAAAGCCTTTAAGTCTTGTCGTTGCCCTCTTCCATAGCTCATCAAATGAATCAAAATTGGATCTTCATCCTTCAAGCCCCATCTTGAATGTTAGGCTCTTGCTAAACTTGTCCCAAGTGGATTGCATCAATCATTGCATTGCCTCCATGATCTTTAAGACTAGGCCCATCTTGGTTCCCATCATTCCCCCTCTCCTCAAAAGGATTCGACCTCGAATCTCCACCTGGATCAAAGGTAAATTGGTTAGTAACATTGAAAATAGTAGAAACATGATACTTACCTGGAAGATCTATTAGATATGCATTTTCATTAATTTGTTCAAGAATTTGGAATAGTCCATCCAAGCTACTCCTATCATCAACTGGTAAAGACTTTAAATTTAAAGGAGGAAATGGATTAAGTCTATAAACAATTTCAATTGGTGAAAATTTAGTAGTAGCATGAACACTCCAATTATATGTAAACTCAATGAATGGGAAACAATACTCCCACAAATGTTCATGAAGCACATCTAAAGTCTTCCCCGAACCAAAATGACAACTCCAATATGCAAACTCAATGAATGACGAGTGATACTCCCACAAACGTTCATGCAACAAGTCAATGAATGGAAAATGATACTCCCACAAATGTTCATGCAACACGTCTGAAATCTTATTTTCACCAAAATGACCACTCCAATTATATGCAAACTCAATGAAACGCAAATGATACTCCCGCAAACATTCATGCAACATGTCAATGTATGGCAAATGATACTCCCACAAATGTTTGTGCAATATATCAATGAATGACAAATGATACTTCCACAAACGTTCATGCAACACGTCTTTGAATGGCAAATGATATTCCCACAAACATTTATACAACACAACAAAAGTCTTCCTTACACCAAGGTTACCCAACAAACCACCATGTCTGTAATACACAAGCAACTTACGTATAAAACTAGTAGGCACACAAAATCTATTCTCTTTAAACAAGTACCAATTTAGTTTATGGAATTTACCAAACGATGCTTTATCATATGTTCCATACACACTAGAAAAGTCATCATCATTAGCATGCAATTCCTTACCATATATAAGTCTCAACAATTTTGCATCTAAAATGAAGACAATGACATACCTTCTTGCTAAAGCATTAACCACAAAAGTTTTCATACCTTGTGTGTATTTGAATACATGAAGAAAAGTCTCAATATAGTCCTCCCACTTAGCATGCATTCTACTCAACAACTTACCTTGTCTCTTTAAGTGTGTCAAGGACTCATGTTCTTCAAATAAAGGTCGGTTAGGAATTGTCGCACCTGGCACAAGATCAATGTAGTACTCTATCTCTCTAATAGGTGGCAATCCGCTAAACACACCGCTAGGAATCAAGACCTCATATCCCTGCAATAAAAAAACAACACTTGGCAAAGAGTCGTTAAATTCGTTAGCATAAAAGCTTGCCTTAGTATAAAAACTCACTTTTGTCTTTCTATTTCTCTCTGCAATCTCTCTTTCTTTTTTTTTCTTATGGCTCCACTCTTTTTTCTTGACTCTCAACCACCTCTCTATTTTATTTTTCTCTCTCTCTTTCTTTTGATGTTTCGGCCTCATTCTCTTTTTTTCTCTCTCTCTTTGTTCTTTTCACTCTTTGTTTTTCTTTCAGTCTCCTCTTTTTTTGAACTCTCGGCCTTACAATTATTTTTCAACTCATTCTCTCTTTTTCTTGAGGTTTCAGCCTCACCCAAATCTTTTCCCTTTGGTGGTTCGGTCTTCCCCTTTGCTACAGCTTGATCATTTTTGTCCCACTTTAGTTTCCAAGAAGTACTAGAAACTGAAGTATACCTCGATGCACCCTTTCCTTTTAGCCGTCTCTCCACCTTCTTAGCCATGTGCACCATATTCTCTACCTCCTTATAATGTTGCAACTCAACTACATTGGCTATCTCCCTATTCAACCCACTCAAAAATCTTGTCATCGTGGCCTCCCGATCCTCTACTACATTAGCCCGAATCATAGCCACCTCCATCTCCTTATGGTAATCCTCTACACTCCTAGACCCCTATATAAGATTTTGTAGTTTTTTGTAGAGGTCTCTATAGTAGTGGCTAGGTACAAATTTCCGTCTCATGATAGCTTTGAACTCTCTCCATGTTTCTATAGGCCTCTCAAGATTCCTCCTCCTATTGGTCACTAATTGATCCCACCAAGTAATCGCATAATCAGTGAACTCAATTACAGCCAACTTCACCTTCTTCTCCTCAGAGTAATTATGATAATTAAACACCAACTCTATTCTTTTCTCCCACTCTAAATAAAGTTTAGGTTCAGTTCTACCTTGGAATGATGGTATTTTCATTTTGATGCTCCCAAGGTTCTTATCTACTCTATCTCGACCTCCTGGGATTGCCCTAAGTCCTCTTCCACGCCTAACTCCTCTATGTCTACCCAATTCAACTTCAGATATTAGGCCTTCCTCATCCTCACCATACTCTCCATTCTCATACCCATTCTCAATACTAGGCTCACGTCGCCTCCTTTCTCTCTCACCTTGCAGATTTCTAATCACTGCTTCTTGATTATCCATACTATCTCTCACTTCATCCAACAACGAGTTCAACCGCTCAAACTATTGTTGCATGGCTTGCAACACAAAGGATGAGTTCTCTGCCAGCCCCTTGGGTGAAAAGTCACTCCTATGAGACATCATAATGTGCTGCACAAAAATAATGTTAGTGGAATACCTCACACACTCCCTTACGTGTTTGCACTCGAATAATGGCACTCCACTCGTGTTTCACTCTTAATTGACTTTTTCCCGATAATAGTCTCACACTCTCTTGCCTTTTACCTCAATAGTTTTTCCGCTCAAGTTCTTTAAGAACTAGTTGAACTAAAATCAAGACAATACAACCTTGTATTATTCCAACCAGTAATATAGATCCAAGAAACAAGTACAAGAGAAACACGGAAGGAATAAAAATGACACGAGAATCAATGAAGTTAGACGAATGAACGAGTAACAATAAGACAAGATAGCCACTTTAATGATGTATGCAGCCCCTTTGATGATAAGGTTCAATCAACAAATACTTTCTTTCTCTTTGTTGTAACTATATAGCAACTTTGAATATACTACCTTCTCTTTTCTTCTTCTTCTTCTTCTTCTTTTTTTTTTTTTTTTCGAATTTTCTTTTCTTTTCCTTTCTTTTCTTTTCTTTTCTTTTCCTTTCTTTTCTTTTCTTTTCCTTTCTTTTCTCTAATTCAATCACAAATAGCAATATTCAATTGCAAAAATCAAGCAATTGAATTCAAGCACGACAACGAAGTAGAAAATAATCAATAGAACGGCACTCCAAGCAACAGATAAACTTAGAGATGCAGGGAAACCCTAGAATTTTGAAACCTTAGGTGATGCAAATTTCAGCCAAAACCAAAATCCTAAAAATTTCGGCAACCAACTTTTTGTTTCTATTTTTTTTTTTTTTTGTAACCCTAGAACAACGAAACCCTAGAATTAAATTTAAACATACAATATAATTAAAAGATAGAATCAGACCTGATTGGAAACTTTGCTCTGAATACCAAATGATATGAACCCGCGGGAAAGGAATCCCTTGAACCCACAATCAATTTGAAAACTTTCGAAAAAATCCAAAATCAAGTCAATGGATGGAGAACCTAGACCCGATGAGAACTCGTTTCAAGAACCTAAATTATATTAAAATCTAGACCCGTTGAAGAACCCATCCCAAGAACCCAGATTACAAAGGAGGAACGCCACAAAGGTTGTGATTTACCTTTGATAAGTTCAGAAGTTCAATTAAGAACAAGAGGAGTAAAACTCAACTCACAATGAATAAATTCATCAAATTTTATAAACTGATTAAAATGAAGCTACATAAAGTATTTAAAGCAAAACCTAATTAAACCCTAGCCAAAATAAACTCCCATCTTCCAAAAGTGCCCCTGGATGAACAGTGCGCAGCAACAGTGCGGCTCTACAGTAACTCGGCTACAGTAACCCTAACTTTAGTTCAATAAAATAATAACTTTCCCAACATGCCCTTGCATATGCCCCCTTAAGTGCTTCCCATAATAAACACAATTATTATAAACTAATAAAATAAGTTCTTTAAATGAATTAAATAAGTTGAAACCCTTTAAGAGCCCAAAGTCTTTAAGTCTTGTCGTTGCCCTCTTCCATAGCTGATCAAATGAATCAAAACTGGATCTTCATCCTTCAAGCCCCATCTTGAATGTTGGGCTCTTGCTAAACTCGTCCCAAGTGGATTGCATCAATCCTTGCATTGTCTCCATGATCTTTAAGACTAGGCCCATCTTGGTTCCCATCATATACTGAGTGGCGTCCCCTGGGTTGTCTCTGGGCGATAACGGGATCGGACGAGATGGTAACACTCTCGTGCCGACTCCGTGGCCCCTCTGCTGGCTGGGGCTAGGGATGCTTGGCCATGTACGTGCTGGGCGCAGAACTGGGCATCGCTCGTTACTTCGCGTGACGAAGGGAGCCAAGGTGTGCAGATGGTCCCTAGGGGAGATCATGGTGCATACGGTAAAATGGATTATTGGACTATTTTCTGGAAAAATAGCGTGTGTTGGATATGGATTTTGTGTGAATCATTTTCTGGGAAAATGATGGATTATTGTTTTGGGCCATTTTTTGGAAAAATGACGGGAAAATGTTTTATGGATATGTTTGATCCAAAATGGGATTTTGGCATGCGTTGGAAAGTATTCATTTTCGAGAAAAATGATGTTTGAGGCATAATGCATATATCATCATATGCATGCATTATTGTTGGTTGCATTAATGTATTTTATTTCTCGAGGGTTGTTCGGATTATACTTACTTGCGGTACCGTTTTATGGTAATACAGATTTTGATGCAGATGATGCTGAGGGCGAGCCTGAAGATTCAGCTCTGCCATAGGAGTGATATGGGATCACTCGTATTATATTTGGACTTGTATTATATTTTATTTTGGGATGACTGTATAACTCTTTTTAATCATTTTTACTTATGTAAATTTGTATTAAAAATTATCCGCTATGTTGTTTATTGTATACTGTTGCTTGTATACACACTTGACACTATCGTTGGGATGCATGACCGTGTTGTCATCATCTGAGTGTCTCGATTTCCGTGTTCCCGTACATGGGGGCCGGGAGCGCCACATTTAATATATTAACCTTAACCCATCACATCCTTAATGATTTAGGGCCCTAAATCCATCAAAAAATTTTACACAAATTACTTAGTCCAATAAGGTGGCAAAATCTCCATTATGCCACTTGTCATTCTAACATTAGCCTCTTGGCACCCTTTCCCAAAATGAATTAAGCAATAAAAATTCTCCAAAATAATACTACTAAACCAATCAAGATCCAAAAATCTTCATTTTTCTCAAAAATAAATATTGCACTATAATCTTCTAATAATTCTACTAAATTCAAAGTATACGGTCCTCTTACCAAATCAAATATTCAAAATTATTCCTACTCTTGAATAACTTAACTAGGATTAAGGCTACTAAGGTCAAGGCCTAATGAGCTTTTTAGCGGGGTGTTACAAATAGTGATCTTGAATCTCAATCATCCACGTGTAAGTTGGACTAAAGAATAGTAGAGATTGAGTGGATTAATGGGACAAGATACACATGTCCCTACAGCTTGCCTCAAAACTAGGTGCCCAACCTGCCTCCTTAGGAAAACTCCATGTGGCATTAGGCCTTACATCTATGTTCAAACGTATGACATGCAGGCCCGTATTCCTCTTTTCCCTTGATGCTCCTATTGAGATGTCATTGTTGGAACATAGTCCTTGTACATCACCTGTTACCATCTGAGCTCCTACATGTTATCTCAAAGCATTCTACGCTCCTTACGGTGTTGTTCATTGCTTGATGCTCACCTTACGTAGCGTTAGCACGTCCTTTGCTCATCCAGTCGAACCTCCTTAGTCGCCTTGTTCTCTTTACGCTACTCATATTGGCATTGCTCGCCACAACGTGCTGCTCACCTTACGTTGTTCTCCGCTGGATGTTGCTCACCTGGCTGCCTTCTTCACACTGACGTTTTGCCCACATGAGGGAATTTCTTCCCTCGATTCAGCGTGGTCCTCACACAGTATCAGTATTACTTACCTGGCATTGCAATCTGCCCAATCCATTGGTATCATCATTCATTCAATAATTGGTCGTTACGAAGCTTCGTAGATTAAAACTTTTATTTTCTTCAATTCCTTTTAGTCATTTCCTTTTCATTCGTCAATCCATTTCATTTCATAGATATCATTTCATAACATTGACACAAAAATCGTCATTTTTTTTCATGAATCATAAAGACAATAAGTATTACATATAACATCTATTTCATCATGTATACAATTATCCTCAATAACAAGGGGTTACCCACGAAAGGTCATTACATACATATATTTCAAAGCATTAATACTATAGTATAGAGTCATAAAGCTTCATTTCATTTCTAAAAGATTTTCATTTCTAAGAAAATATTTTATTTAAATATAACTTTTTCTCATAAAAGCATTTCATTGCATTTTTATATCATTTAGACAATTCTAGAAAAGTATGAACATAATACTTACCTAACTTCGTCATTTTCATTTCATGCAGTGTAGTCATGTGTGTGTCAAATGGCAACATACATGCATGCATAGCTTTACATAGTTTCCTTTCAAGTGCATATATAACTTAAACTTTAGAATTTGCATAAAACTACCCCTGACATAAACTTTATTTACCTAAACTCATTCAATTATCCAATCTATCCTCCATAAATCTCTTTACCATAATTTTCTTAATTTCAAAGTCATAGCTTGTGACCCATTTCACCTTTCTAATACATTCTATTCAACTTCATCCTCGTCATAACATTTGCATCCATTCAACTCATCTATAAATGTTCAATAGCCTTCCTCCATTCATGCATACATCATTCATACCAAATCAATGTGAGTTTTGGTATTTAGTAAATAGGAGCTCTTTTGTAATTATATAAAATTTAAAATGCAATTATGATTTTAAGTGGATCGGAGCAAATCATAATTAAAAATAATCTTGGGTTGGTTATGAGATAACTAGAAACCTAAGATCTTTATTCTGGTGATAAATTTTATTTTTCCTATCGGTGCCTATTCAACCCAATAAAAGTGAGTAGTACTATAAATATCACAATAATAAAACTGTTTATTTGATGTCAATATTTCTTATCAAAATGAATCTATTCTCGTCACCAATAGTCACTTCCATTGCAAATAACTCATCATATATAACTTGTAGTGAATGATGAAGAAAGAAAAGAAAATGTGTTTTCCGTTTTGTGCAGCAAAGTAGTGTATATAAATATATATATATATATATATATATATATTATATAGAAATATTTCTATAATATTAAATCAAAGAAATGCAAACAAAAGTGGATATGCGGCTTTATATAAACTAAGCAGATATAATATTAAGCAGCACACATCCTTCCCTATAAGGACTCAAAAGTCCTTCTAGGCAACACGAGGGCGAGCTAGCACGTCCACCGCTATATAAAAATGAAGCTTTTGCTCCAATTTTAAAACACACGTTCTTTTAGTGCAGTTTCGAGAAAAACTTTCTCAAGGAGGAGAATCTTTAATTTGAGTATACATGATATTGAATTAATATGAGTTTTTTATTGATCAGTTCATTTTCTTCTTCTTTAAAAGGAGCCTGCGTTCGTACGCTCTTCCTAGTTTATTTCAAAAAGATGGAAGAGATCAAGGTTTTTGTGCTAAAAAGAGTACTAGACTTTATTTTATTTATTTATTTGAGGTTTGTTCTCTTCTTTATATACTTACGATCTTCTTCACGAATTTATGTGAATTTGAAGTTTTACGATACTATTAATTCCACTAAACACGTAGTTTGCAAATCTGATTTTTTTTTTCCTGATTTATGAATTTTGGAAGTCAAATGTGAGCATACTCTTTCTTCATGAGACTATGATATAAATGTCTTTATGACATGTTTGATGCCCCTCATGATATGAGTCTTTGTGGTATATATTGATGATGTCCTAGTGTCATGATATATTTGTAATGTATTGGTCATTTTCCTATTATCATATGGCCTTAGATAATATATTTGGATCATACAAATTTTTTGGATAAAATTTGGATTGCTCACATAGCTTTTTTATTACTATTATTGAGAATTTATTTATATTTTTATATTCCAGGTCAAACACGTACCATTTACTATATACTGAACAATCGAAGCTCCCCACTTTATATTCATATTCATCAGTTATTATTTATTACCTCACACCCTATATCTTATGAAAAGTATTCCACATTATGAACAAAAAAAAAAAAAAAAATTGTCAAGTATGAAGTATGAGGGTGAATAATGGTTGATGTATAATAAATCTCCTTTTAAAATAGTATGAAGTTTTTCCTTTTGTGGTTGTAGCTTTTGGATTCGAAGACTTTGGATTGGGCTTGGCTATAGTTGATTGAAGTTGGAGCCTTGTGGTTGGATATATGGTCATCAGTTTGCATTATGTTATCAAAGATAACTTTTGATTGTAGAGAGAGTTTAGTTGTATTCATATTTTTTAGTTTTGATGAGTCTTGTTGGACTATATGTCATGTAAATATTCAGAATTTAGTTCTCACCAAACCTTGTAAATTAGGGGTGCTACCCGCCCCCTACAAGGTGGGAGCACTCCTTCCTCACACCCCACCCCGCTTCCTTCTACTTAAAAAAAAAAAAATATTATATTTTATTAGATTTAAAAATTATTTATAAGTATAAAAGTAATTAAAAATATATTTTTAGACCCAAATTATAAATTTAAATTTTGTAAATGTAACTATAATTTAAAAACTATGTAATTTTTATATTTGCTAGTGCATATTTTATTTAAATTGTAGTGTATTAATTTTTAAACTGTGTAATTTTTAAATTTACTAATACATATTTTGTAAACAAGTATAACAAATTGTAATATATATTTATATATACACAATTTGTAAAATATAAATATATATTTATGTTTATATATATATAAATGTAAGTGGGGGCGGGGCGGGGCGAGAGAAATGCTAGGCGGGATTGGGCCCTCCTTGCCACCCGCCCCCGCATGGGCGGAGCAGAAGCGGGGCCACCCCTATTGTAAATTAAGATTTTGAGGTTTATTGTAGTTATTGTTGAAAAATAGTTTAGACATTGTGTACTAATTAATATTTTGTAAACAATAAGCACGAACTCTAAATTATAAACAAGACTCCTTTTGTTTGAAGTTCGGGTTTTAATTCGAGTGTAACATTAAATTAGATGATTCCTTAAAGATTGAGATAGATATAAAATTAAATGCTCACGTAGGATCCATATTATCAAAAAATCCTATACCTACGTGTAGTATTGAACGTTGTAGGACCCACCCATATGATAGGTATATATCTCTTTTAAATTGAATTATCAGTTTGGTTAAGCCATTAAAGAGAATACCTGCTCTTTAGTACTGATAGTTGATAAACAACATTCTCGATTAAGGGTCCGTATGAGGTTGGTGGGACTCGTGGGAGTCTTAAAAAGTATTTAAATAATTTTAAAAATATTTTAATAAAAAAAAATTAACTTATTTGAGTATTATATATTAAAATATTTTTAATTATAAATAAGTTAAAAAATACATTTGATAAAAAATAATATTTTGGTACTATTCCTCAAATGTGTTTTTTTTGAATAATATGGAACGTAATTCAAACTTAAAAAACATTGTCAATAGACGAAAAATATTTATACAATTTTTATATAATTACAACTTTGAAACTTTCAAAATTACGATCATAATCTGTAAAAATTTAAATAATTGTAATTTCTATAATAGAAAGTACTTTTTAAATTTGTTTCTAAATAAACGTAACATGTTTGAAAGTGTTTAAAACATTTGAACATATAATTATCAAATAGTAAATAACTTTTTAATAATATAACTTATTAACTAAATTATAAGTTAGAAGTCCTAAATGTAAAATCTATATTTTCCGTTTTTAAAAAAAAAAAAATCTATATTTTTTGCCACATTCTCAAACATGCACTAATTAAACAAGAGCACAAATAAAATACGATTGAAGATCTGAAATTGCACATGATGTTTGTTATACATTGCGGGAAAGCAATGAACTAGACCATCTTTCTTCGCACACATCATGTTTGTAACTGCTAAAACCCTAGTTTGAATGTTTCATAGTTCACATCTAATAATTATTGTGTATATGAGTCAGACTAATAAATTCATCTTGTCAAACAGTTAGGGTAAGTTTGGATAGTGAGTTGAGATGAAAGTTGAATAAAATAATGTTAGAATATTATTTTTTAATATTATTATTATTTTTAAAATTTAAAAAAATCTAATTATTTATTATATTTTATATAAAAAAAATTATAATATTTAGATGAGATGAAATATTTTTTATATCCAAACCGAGCCTTTAAAAGTTTTCCTGGTGGTGTAATTTACTCTCAATATTGTTCTTTTGGCACGAAATTTCTTAATTTATAGAAAGCAAACTTGACTAAATTGAAATATCTGTGACTAAAATGGTTCTCTATAATATATAGTTAAGATAATTAGGAAACTGTTAGGGGGAAAGACCTGGACATTTCCATTTGCCAAACATAAATTGTAAATTAGCTTTTGTCTGAATAATTAAGATGTGGAAGTTTGAGGGATGGTACAAAGTTTTGGATTGAAGTAGTTAGGTAGTTGCCTTGAAGGTTCCTTCCGATGTAATTTTCATCGAAAATTCATTTCCCCACCTTCCCCTTGCATTGAGCAATACCTACCACACTTTAGTAGCAGTTTTGAGTGTGATGTGAAATAAAATAATTTTTGATAAAAATTAAAAATTAAATAAAATATTATTGATATATTATTTTTAAATATTATTATTATTATAAATTTTAAAAAATTGAATATAAAAATATAAAACAAATTATAATAATAAAATAAATTACTTTCATTATCCAAACATAATATTAATAATTTATCAAAGAAAATTGTGCGAAAGAAGAATTTTATGTATAAATTATTATTTATTTTCACATCTTATATTTATAATTTTTTTATAATATATAGAGATATTTTTGTATAAGATATATAAGTGGTTTGGATTTAGAGATAAATTGAGATGGTTTGTGAATAATATAATAAAAAATTAATTATTTATTATATTTTGTGTAAAAATTTAAAAAAATTATTTTAAAATTTAAAAAAATTGAATTATTTATAATATTTTGTGTTAAAATTTAAAAAATTATAATAATAAAATGAAATAAATTAAAATATATTTAGATGAGACCATAATACTTAAGATAGTAAATAGTGAAAAACAAAATTGAAAAAAAGCACAACGAGGGATAATGTTTTTGCACGCGCTATAAAAGGGAGTGATTGCTACAGAATTTATGTCTACCTCTGGTCACCATCATCTTTCTATTCACTGCCAAACTTGTCCTATTATAGCAAACACTGTTATGCTATCTACACTGCTTATTTCAACACCTAGCTTTTCCAGAGACTGAAGCCTCTTGACTCTCTCTCTCTCTCTCTCCATGTGGCAGTATCGAACTCACAGTTGCTTTCCCTTTACCTGGAAAGAAAATCAGATGATATGCTCCCATTTATGAACACTTTTCTCAGATGTCATCCCCACCCAATAACTGCGTCTGCTATCCTCCGAGATTTTGTGCGGACTCTTGCTTAAACAAAAGAGCACCAAAGGAAAGAGCGGATCAAGAGATTCCCTCTCTCTCTTCCATTTCACCATTATCTTCCGCAGCAAAGAGCCATTGCCCCAACCCCACTTTCTTTTTTGCCTACTAACTTTGCCATGCAAAATCTGCTGGCATTTGCTTGTTTTGGATCGTAATTTTCAGCTGTTTCCCAACCTATAAACAGAAGAGAGTCAATCTTAGCTGTGAAGATAGCGTAATCTCTCTCTCTCTCTCTCTCTCCTGTTACTTTTCTGAAGTTAGAAACGAAAACCCTACAAGTAGCAGAAGAAAAGCATCAGGAAGACTAATCCCGAACAACAACTGCAGGGTCTCAAGTCTCAACCCTCCGAGATCCAGGACACACCCATGCCAAAAACCCTTTCTTTGCCATGGATTTAGTTTCATACCCAAATAAACCCACCTATGACATACCCATTGTGAACACCACCGCCGTCATTCCCACCGCTCCATCCGCAGCCACATCCTCACCATCTTCTTCTACTACTACTACCCCGAGCCGCTATGAGAACCAGAAGCGGCGAGACTGGAATACCTTTTGCCAATACCTAAGGAACCACAAGCCTCCACTCTCACTCCCCATGTGCAGTGGTGCACATGTTCTTGACTTCCTCCACTACCTCGACCAATTTGGGAAGACCAAGGTCCACAACCAGACTTGCCCCTTCTTTGGCCTCCCAAACCCTCCTGCTCCGTGCCCTTGCCCTCTTCGCCAAGCCTGGGGCAGCCTCGACGCACTCATCGGCCGCCTCCGAGCCGCTTATGAAGAGCACGGTGGAACGCCAGAAGCAAACCCCTTCGGTGCTAGAGCTGTGAGGCTGTATTTGCGTGAAGTTCGTGATTTTCAGTCCAAATCGAGAGGGGTCAGCTATGACAAGAAGCGAAAAAGGCCCAAGCCAAAGATGATTCCTCCTCCGAACGCAAACTAGTGGAGAAATCAACCTAAAGATCAGCCAAATGGGTATATCTCTCATATTTTTTCCTTTTCTTAAATATTAAAGGAGATGGTTGTTTCTTTTGTTTGTGGTGGATTTCTTGCTAGTTGGAGGTGATTTTCTCAATATACTTCCGGATTAATGGATCTACTCTTGAAATCGCTCTAAGAGAGTGGAAGTATAAGTACTGAGTAATGAATTAGTGGGAGAAGTAATGTTTATGCTTGGAAAATTGTTCTAATATATAGCGGATTTATGTAAATATGTTCTTAAAGACACCGTTTGATTTTAGTGTAAGGGAAATCCAGTTGTTGAAGGGAAATATGATGACACTGTGCATGATGATGAGTGGAGATCTCTTCCATTTATCTAATTAGCAATTCATCTAGGGGCTCATTTTAAATCTATACAGTTGCACTATCATATATATATATATATATATATGAATTTTATATTGTTATCAGCAGATAATGTGATGTAGATCCTTTCCAGCTGACTGCTATATATTACCAGACAATATGAAAGAGAACGTAACAAAAAAGGAAAAGTTTCTAGTGAAGGGACAGTATTTGGTAAGTGGAAAACTCACGAGCCTATAAACAGTGATCTGGTTGTGCTGTAGGTTAATTAATATATAAGTCCTGTTAGGCAAGAAGACAAAAGCCTTGGTTATCTTTTCTATTATAGATGCCAGCTAAGAATTAACACATGCATATTATAAAAGGGTTGTTAAATAGAATTTGAGGCCTGCGATGAATGGAATATTGAGAATTCGAGAGCCTATTTCATTATATATCCACCTGGATGACAACACCTTTATAAACATGATTAAAGGTGGCCGGAGTAGTTGTCAATGGAAAGCTGATGTTGGATTGTCCTTTAAATTGGACTCTCATTTCATGTCGCATTTGAAGGATACACTATTATATAACCATTTTAAAATCTTGATGAGGGAAGCACTCAGATCGGGCTGATTTTAAAGGAATGGGTTTAGACTAAGCTGTGGATACTTGCCAGGAAAAAAAAGAAGAAGAAAGGTTTAAGGGTGATAGGAAAAGGTAGATTTAGGGTCTATTTGGATAGTGAGATGAGATTAATCTTTTATATATTTGTCTTAATACTCTTTTTCATGTGTGAACCAGACCAATGATTCTGCAAGTAGTGAACCTTATTTATCTTTTATAAAGATTTATAGCTTGCTAAAATTAAGGGGTTGAAAATCAGTGTAATCTCTCTGTCAGCTAGATTGTGCTTGACCAAAAGTATTCAGCTTGTGATGAGAGAATACGTCTGGTTTGGATAGTGAGTTGATATGAGATAAGTTGAGATGGTTTGTAAATAAAAGTGAGATATTTGAGTTGAGATGAGCTGAACTAAAAATAATTTGAGGTAAAATATTTTATGGGGTTTAGAGAAATGAGAGAAAAAGTTGAATACAAATATTATAAAGTAAAAATATTGTTATAATATTATTTTTTATTTAGAATTGGAAAAAGATGAATTATTTTTTATGTTTTGTTTGGAGGTTTGAGAAAGTTGTCATAATTAGTTAATGTTTAGACGAAAAAGTTAAAAATTTGAAATTGAAAAATATTTGTGTTTGTGATGTTTGGATATTAAGATGATATGAGATGAGATGGAAGCATCTCTCTCTATCCAAACCAGACCAAATTAATAGGAGGGAGAGAACTTTCATTTCCTCAGTTCTTCTTCTGTCATAAAATTAATATTCTGATCGTATCTAGATTCTTCCCCTTTTAATTACCTCCCTTCTTTGCATGAGGCCACAATTGCTAAATGAAATTAAAAAAATAAATAAATACAATTGACACATATCTATAGATGAGACCGGATGAGTAATTTGCAAGTTTGATTGGAACATTCCTTGAAGCTTTTATTCACAACAGAGGAAAAGACAACACATGATGTTTTCTACCCTCCTCTCTCTCTAAATCATGTGGAACATACAATGTGTTTCATGCGCATTACTCGTGTAGTTTACTTAAATGCCTCATTTTAATGTCTCTAGGCTTTCGTTTTGGTTCACTAAGTTTGGGTTTAAAGCTGAGCCTTTTGCCTACTGGAATTGGACGTTTAACTTACTGATGAAAATAAGCTCTAGTGCAAGGTGATTGTTCAAATGACGGGTGTTCAGTTTTGTATTTGTCTGCAACCTTTTTAATCTCTGAAATTAAACTGTTATTGAGTGGGTTCTAGTTTCTCTCACTTCCTAATTGTAAGTATGCTTAAAAATAGACTCAGTCTTGTTTGTTTTCACAGCTGAAATAAGATGAGTTGAGATAAAAGTTAAAAGTTGAATAAAATATTAATTGTTAAAATATATTTTTTTACTATTCTTTTTATTTTTGGATTTGAAAAAGTTGAATTGTTTATTTTATTTTGTTTGGAAATTTGAAAAAGTTATAATGATTAGATTATGAGATGAGTTGAGAAGTTTTGCCTAAAGTATCTGGGGTATGTTTGGATTCTTAAGTATCTCATGTAATTTGTAAATAGTAATGAAATTGTTTGAGTAAAAATGTTATATTGGGTTTTGGAAAATGAGAAAAAAAAATGAATACAATTATTTTTTAAAATAAGTATTGTATTGGAATTTGCAAAAGAAATATATAAAATTAAAAAATTGTTTGAATATAATTTTTATTTGAAATTTATAAAATTTGTATTTATTTTTAAGTTTGAGTAATAATTAGATAACGATTAGTTAAAAAGTTTTAAATTTGAAATAATCAAGTATTTTATATTGTGTGATGATTGGGAATAAAGTTATGAGAAATTTTGAGAAATTTGGGAATTATATATAATAATGAAACCCAAACATGCCCTAGCTATATAATTCTGCACCTCTTATCCCATTCCTGATAGAATATTAGAATGTTTCTGAATTTATATGTAGTGTACCATTGATCTTATGTTTCCTTTTAAATATCAAACCATCCAACCTGATAGCTCATAGCAAACTGATATGTAAAAATTATTTGGTGATGATCTGAAGTTTTTTTTAGTACTTTGGTCTTTTACCCTTTGAGAGCAATGCCATTTAATTGGAACATTAGAATGGCATTGCTTTCAAAATGATATTAATTACATAGCATGGAGATTGGAGTGTCCAAGGATAATTTAATTGGTTGTAATTGCCATTACATAGCATGGAGTGTTAGATCAATAAGATCAGCATCACGTACTCGTATATCTCCTTATAATTCCATGGCTTGCAATATCATTGAGCAATAGATTTTGTCTTGATCCGAGGCTTGTTGATATTAATTGCCAAGAAATTATCTTCAAAAACGTTATTTTAAAATAATCAAAATCGAATCCAATAGCATCTTAAAAAAAAGAACTAATTACGTGCTACCAGTATTAATATCGTACGGAATATCTTCAAAATACATTTTATTAAGATATGATAGATTGGTAAACCACTTTTAATCATTTATCAAATATGTGACAGCTCCGACCTCCGTATGGGATGGAATGGAAATTTGGAATGTCAAAATATGTAGTACAAGGTTACATATTTCCTTTCATGATAGATAACATGTTATACAATCTAACAGTATGCATTAAATCATAGTGAAAAATAATAACTTGTAAAAATTTTACACTAGAATGAAACTAAACATCTCAAAGCTTAATTAAACATTCATAATACCTTGCTTAGTTCCAGCATTGTTATGGAGATTTTATCATAAGCTTGGTTTATTGGGGGTTTCAAAAGGAAACATTTTTCAAAGCATCTTTTGGATGTGTTGAATGGCAGACGTGACGATTTCCAAAAACATCATGATTAACTCCAATTTAAGATCGGGGTATGGTTCCTCCTCAATTATCCTTAGCCATGGGTTGTAATTCACCATCTCCTAGTCTTGTCACAACTTCTATCATTCTAGAGAGAAATTGAAATTTAGATTACCATAGTGAGATGCCTTAAAATCTCAGTATGTTAACAACCTACATACATAGAGATGATACAAACATGACAGACTATAAACATGAGAAATGAATAGAATGGAGAAAAATAAACCATATTTGTCTCATATCCAGATTCTTCAACATCTTTCAAAAAACTTTGCTGCACATTTTTTTTATAAAGAACATTTTCCAAAATAGTCCTTCCTTAGCATCAGTCTTAACATATGATGTAATCACGGCTCCCCATTTGCACTATGAGTACTTGCTGGTTACCGCAACTCACTTGAGCCTACATCATCAGAGATGTGCAGATATAACTTTCAATGCATTGATCATAACTTTTCATAACATCTTATAATATATGCACCCACCAGCGTTAGATGTCATAACTTGACTTTGCCTTGGGATTCTTTAAATAGGAACTAAGCAAAGTTTCTTGAGTGTTATTCGTCAACTCATGGGTTAGCACTCCATTTTTAATCACTTTAGAGTGTTCAGAAGAGTTTTACTAAGATATTCATTCATCCTAATATTGGGTCATGATAAAATATTTTTTATGCTATGTTCATGACAACATATTTTATGACATGTGCTTCACTTTATAGCATGTCATACGCTTTAATCAAAAGTGGCATATTTTCATGTATCATGATCAATAGTACATGTTCATGCAAAATTAATAATTAAACAACACATGCCATGTATATGACCAAATGCTCATGTACCATAAGACATTTCATGATCAAAATCATATTTATAATATGAATGTAGTGTTTACACAAAGTCATATTAACATTATCCAAAAGTAACTTAGAGACTAACTAACAAATTTCTCAAGTTCTAAGGGTGGTGTGTCTAAAACAAGAGATATACTCAGAGTTAGAAGTTACAAAGTTTGGTTATACAAAAATTCATACATACAAATCTGTCCACATACTACCCAAAATTGCATATATAACCCTACACTTTTCCTATTTGCATTTTGATCCTAAAACTTCATCATACTTCATAAAATTCCTTATATCCCATATTTATCTATTTGAAACTCTAGTATCACATGAATCAAATCTTAACTATGATAGATCAATCAACCCGTGACATATATGATTCCAACTTTTCACTATATTTGATTTTAAGCTTATGTTCTAAATGAACTTCTTGTAAATCTGAAAGTTAACACCCAACTACTCATCAAATTGCATCTTGTTATCATGCTAGTAACTTAGATTCAATCACAAATGAGTATACTAAGGCCTCATTCACTTTCACAAAAACTTCTTATCTCAACCTATCTCATCTAATCATTACAATTTTTTTAAATTCTCACACAAAATAAAATAAACAATTCAACTTTTTCAAATCTCAAAATAAAAATAATATTAAAAAAATATATTCTAACAATATTTTATTCAACTTTTAATTTTTATTTCTCATCTCATCTCATCTCATCTGCGAAAATAAACGAGACCTAACTTTTACATGATGGATAACACCAAAGTATCATGCATTCCTAAAACCAAGTATTCAATAGTGATGTATCTGACTTTTCTTTGGCATATGAACACTTGAAATCCCTAAACTCATGTATACTCCTTCTCATCATTATGATATTATACTTCTAAATGCTTTCAAGGCATATTATAGGAAACTTAGTCAAGCTATCACAATCAAACTCTTAATCTAGTAGAAGCCAAAACATGCTTGATGATCAATCCAAGATATCAATTTTAAACCTAACATGGCATATAATCTTTCTTCAAATATCAACTCTTAACTATCATTCCAAGACCTTATCTAAGCTTATCATTTTATATCTAAGCATGTCATGATCATATTCCAAGATTAACACAAGCTTATTTCATCAAATAGAACCAAGTATGATTCCAATCGGTTTATCAATACTAAAACTCCAACCAAAACTTATTTTT
Organism: Juglans regia; assembly: GCF_001411555.2. NCBI lineage: Eukaryota > Viridiplantae > Streptophyta > Magnoliopsida > Fagales > Juglandaceae > Juglans > Juglans regia. The sequence goes on along the minus strand of NC_049911.1, from coordinate 14,816,231 downwards.
ATAACATGAACCAAGACTTAATATGTTAATATATTATCTAACAAAAAGTCATGGAAGAATCGCTTACCAAATTCAAAGCTTTGGGGTCACTCACAACCAATTCTCTTGCAAGATGCTTGATTTTCTCACACAAAGCTCGTATGCTCTTGATATTGGGCCTCACTATCTTGCCATATTGGGCCTCCTCTTGGGCTTCTTGTTGGCCCTCCCTTCGGGCTTCTTATTGGGCTTCATCTTGGGCTCATCTATAGCCTCTTTCTTCAAAAGTTTGATCTATCATATAACTAGGTTTGAGTCTTCCACCTATCCTTCTAAGATTCATTTTATGCTATAGTTTCATTTTTTCTTTTTTTTTGGTGGAAGGAGGACGGTACCTCCAGTCTTTATTGATAAGCCTTCCTTGGCACTTACATTTCCATATAAAGTTGACTCCTTATTATCAAACTATTACAAACCAATAAAAAATACCTTACAAGGAAAAAAACCAACAAACTCTAATAGAAATGTAATGAAAGCAACCCTAAATAATCCATACGAATTAATCCTCTCAACATACGAGGTATATCCCCAAAACTGTGCCATGAAAGATTTGACCCTGCCGCCCAATTCTTAGCTAACCAGTCAGCCACTTGATTTACTTCTCTGAAAACATGATTCACAGAACAAATCATAGAATCCATAATGTCATTGATTTCCTCCCAAAAATCTTCCAAATACCACATCCCACATCTTCTTCGTTTCCACCAGGATACTACAGTCATAAAATCAAGTTCAATTTCAACAAAATTAATATCCAAAGAATTGCAAACCTTGAGACCATGAAGAAGAGCTAGAACCAAAGCCAACATGTGAAGCAAAAGCATGAATCCCAATGATCCAAGAATTTCCCAAAGATCATATCTCACGTAGTGGAAATCATTAGACTAAATCCTAACTCAAAATATTCAAAAAGATTTCTCCATATAGCCACTATTGCCAAAATCCCAATGTTTTCTTAGTCGTTTTGCATGATTTGGTGGAGCATTACAAAATGAATAGCCTAAGTTAATTAGTGAAAGCCTTTTCTTACAAAATCTCTGGCAATAATAGCAAGGGAAAATGCTAGTTTGTCTACTCATTTTAATCGCTTGTGTATTTAATTTTTTTTTATTTAATGATTAAGAAAATAATTTTTAATGTATTGACGTATTTTTTTATTTTTTAAAAATATTTAAATATGTTAAAGTATAAAAAAAATGAAAAAAAAAAAAAAAAAAAACCTAATGACCTAGTGGTCAAATGGAGCGGTGCTATTTAGGCTGCAGAGCAGCACCGCTCTAATAGCAAGTACGACTAATGTCTCTTTTAAGTACAGTGAATAATCCGGCAGCTTAATTTGATTTCAAGGCGATGGTATTGTTGCATTTGATTTTTCCTAAAAGTGAAAAATTGATGCAAGCAGATGTGTACGTACGTAGAAGTGACGGAATTTTACAAGAAAATAAAGACTCGATTGTACTAGTTTGCACCCCAATATATGAATAAATCTCATTTTCGATGAAGTCGGACTCATTCATGTTGATTCAAAATATATAATTAAAGTCCAGGATTGGCAAATTAATATTTAAAGAATAATGATATATATATAAATATATATATAATTTATAAATATTATCACACAGGTTTTTATAAAAGAAATAGGTCCCATTATAAAATATTTGGAAAATTCAATTTTTCTTTGTATGATTTACTTTTTATTTACAAAAGACTTGTGCATGTATTTAGAATTTATTCCTAATATTACTCATATTTAAAAGATTTCAATTAGAAAACCCTAGATGACTCACATTACAATAAAACATTAGAATTTGGTTCCATCCTATTAAAAAAATGCTTCAAGCAAACCCTAAAGACTTTTAGTACTTAACGTTGTCATCGATCAGTATTTACTATTTTCTTATTAGTATTTTTTTTTTATAAGAAAAATATTTTAATTAAATTTATAAATTGATATGATTTGATATAATATATTAAATTATAAAATTATTTTTATTATAAAATAAATTTTATAAAAATATTATATTATATGAACCACATTGCAAGCATTAGAGACACAAAAATTAGAAACAACGTGCGAACTTATCGAATCTAACTACAGATTGGAAAAACCGTGCAACGTATGATCATGCATACACGTGTCAAGTACTATGTAATGGACCAATCGCGGGCTACCGACACCAATAAAATAAGACATCAAATCCAGTCACAGGTTCCGTACAGCTTCCCATGGGACCCTGACTTTAATCGCTCATAATCCTCTCGAGGCAACACATCCTTACCCATCACAGATTACAGGGCGTGACAAATCTAGTGGAGGTTTCAACGCCCTGGTTCTGAATTAAAGATTTGAGTTCAGTGAACAGTGAGTGAGTGTGCAGTCAAATCTTTTTCCGGTGATTTTTATATACGAGTTGAATTTAAGCTAATTTTTTATTTATTTATTTTTTATGATAAAACAGAATTCATTGCATCCAAACCATTACAAACTGTTTGCATCAAGCCAAATAGCTTGTGACACTGAATTTGGGATATTATCCCACCACATTTTAACATTCTCTACATGTCAAGCATGTCTAGTCAATCTATGAGTTGCCTCATTGCCCATTCGATAGACATGCTCCACTTGACAATCAACAAATGCTTTCATTAGTGTTTTAATCTCTCTGAGCAGGTTGCCCACCATTAGAACTGTTCATTCGGGTCAGATTTTTTTTCCGATCCGGCCTAAAACTTGAAAAATTGGATTCCGATTTCGAGTTCTGGCCCGGAACCCGAGTACACCCGGTCCGAGTACCGGGTTGTAAACCTGGAACGACCCGAAACCAAGATTTTTTATTTTTATTTATTTATTTATTTTTTCAGTTGGAATGTTTTGATGTTTCTTTAAAATATGTATTAATAATGCAGATTTGGACGTTATTTTATTACATAATGTTGAAAATCTTGTAGGATTCTAGAGGCAGTAGGAGACATAAATGCAGGCAGATCTTGTAAAAGGGATTAGACAGAAGTTAAATGCCATCGCAAATGATAGGAAAATCCGCTTAGATCAGGAATGCCCTGTCGAGATAGGAGTCACTGTCAGGACTAGGAAGAGGGATGATAGTCATTCCTTTGTACCCGAGATAGAAGTTATTGGTAGAGAGGATGCCAAGAAGGAGATCATAGATATACTTCTTTCTGATTCCAATGTTAATACAGATTATCAATACATATTTTAAAGAAACATCAAAACATTCCAACTGAAAAAAAAAATAAAAACATAAAAAAATCCGGGTTCCGGGTTGTAAACTCGGGTTTACCACTCAGATTCATTCGGGTTCCGGCCTGGGCTAACCCAGTCCAGGTTTTGGCCCAAGTTTAAAACTTGGGCTCTAGTCCGAGTATACCCGGGTTCCTGGGCCGGAACCTAGATGAAGAATCCTATCCACCATTATCATAGACTCCCCTTCTTGGTTGAGTTCCTGAACTAATAGTAGGCACTTACTTTCATCAGTATTTTATGTTCACAAACATCACATTTTTCTTTTATACAAGGGGGTGGGAGGTTTAGAACTCAGGTTTTTCATTTGGAGAACCGGATCATATGTCATCAGGCTATTAGGCTCTTGGCCACAAACAACGCATTTAATATTAGAGTGAGTACGAAATTATTCTTGAACTGTTTCATTTAGATAAAATAAATTATTTATAGTTTATTTTCTAACTTTATCTATAAAGTTTGACAAACAAACTATTCTTTACTAATATGTAAAATTATTAGATTCATATGAATCCAATAAATATATTTAATATTAAGAACATGATTTGCTCTAATCTTTTTTAAATAGTTTAATGTCTTCATTATAAATATAGAGAGAATACTGTAAAATATTAATAAATACAAAGTTATTCGAGTTTATTTGAGTTTATATAAGTTGAATACGAGTTGTATAATTTAATAATTGATTATAATTTTGTATTGATCACAAACAAGTCATTTCAAGGCCGGCTCAATGGTAAGGCCATTTAGGCTATTGCCTAAGGCCCCACACCCTATGAAAGGCCCCCCAAAATAAAAATGAGGTATTTTTTTAAATTTTTATTTTTGAAAAAAAAAACCATTTCATTAAATAAAATTTTAAATAATTATTATAGCTTTCAATATGTGCAATGCCCCATAATACTAAATTTAATATTTAATATAATGAATTTTATTTTTTGATTAGTAATTCAATGAATTATTTATATTTTAAATATTTTTTTTAAGATCTTGCTAAATCGAAACCTCATTTTAAGTTGTTGTTGTAAATATAAATTCACAAAAATTGTATTTAAATATTTTAAATAAAATCTCATTTTATTGTAAAGTTTGAAAATATTCTATATAATAATTTATATTTTATTATATTATAATTACAAATTACTCACTTAAATTTCGCCGCTCAATTTGTATTGAGTTGCTCCTGAGTCATTTATTAAACGAACCGAATCGAACTAAACTAGAGTTTGAGCATACCGATCACAAGTTACTTGTCGAGTGATATTGGTTATTAACAACCCTATTCTCATCGGATTCAGAAGGCCTTCACAAAAACCTGCAAACATAATTATACAATTAACTAGAGCTCATATCTCAATCCACACAAATCAATAATCAATAGCCACCATACATTTGTACAGATATGATATATGTCCTCTCAAGACACGCTTTTGGAAGAATTCGAATGAATGTACACACCACATACATACATATACATGCATAGGTATACATATATCCACACATACGTACATATATGCACACATACATATATAGAAACTCATTGCAATAGCATAACACAAGTACTTGTTATGGTCGACCGAACTTAAACAAATAAAAATAATGAAATAATTGAATAATCTAAGCTTTATAGTTTAATTTTATCTTTATCGAAAGTCAATTAACATAACTTGCAAAAAAAGAAGTTGCTTCATATCGTTATGATACATATAAGAATAGATTATAAGAACTAAATCCAATTTTGACCATATCTAATTGATATTAGGTTCAAGAAATTATTTAAAAACCCATAAACATATATTGGATAAGTCGGACTTAGTTTGAATTCAAGATCCGACCCATTATTCTTTATTGAGTGACTTGCCCCATAAAATTATAGACAAAAACCCAGTTCGGCCTATAAACTCGAGCCATGCATGTATGTTCACGCCCTTCATAAAAAACTAGGGTTGTTGCCGCACCATAGCCTCCTCCCATGACCCAAGCACGTCCCACATTCAAGCAGCTTCCCATGCATTGCATGGCCAGCAGTCTCTCTCCATGGTCCCACGTTTTACACCACCTTAGGTAGGGCTGTAATCAAGCCGAATCGAGTTGAACCGGTCTTTGGCTTGTCGAGCTTGAGCTCGAGATTTTTATTTATTTTTTATTTGAACTCGACACGGTAAACTAAACTTTCAACTCGAGCTTGAATTGTTTATTTTTTTCAATAAGATTTAATAATTAATAAATTAGATAAATAAAAAAATATAAAATCTAATATTGAATTTATACAAATAACAAGTAGAACATCTATTGAATTATACGATTTTAAAAATTTATAAATAATTAATATCTAACTAGTTGATATTTATTTATAATAACTATATAATATATGCCTACATATATAATTAATACATACACATAATATGATAGCATATATCTATTTTATATGTGGTTTTCATATAGTACTAGATATGAAATCATTAAATCTTATCGACTAATTATTGTACAAATTATAAAATATAGCTATGAAATATATTCAATATACAGACATAAGTAATTAGGTTACATATTATATATTTAATTATCAAAGTGATATGCTTATATTATTAGTTAATACATATATATATGTGTATAGATACATATGTGTATGTATATATTTATCAATATATGAATGAGATTTAATTAAGTCGAGCTAACGAGTCGACTTGAGCATAAACGAGCGGGCGTTAACGAGTCTTAATCGAATTTTGTCAGGAATGTGTCATTTATTAATCAAGCGGATATTTGTTTTCACGGGAAAGCTTTTTTTTTTTTTTCTAACAAATTAAGTTCGATTCGAGTTTAACTGGACAGGTACCAAGCAGGCTATTGAATAGACTAAATCATTTAAAGCCCTAACCTTAGGATAGGCAAGCCACAACCATAAATGAGCTAGTTTTGACATCCCGTCAACAGTCGCTTATGCATAATATTTTTCTCCTAATGCCCTAGGAAATCCTAATACAAAATCCATCACTTTCACATCCAAAGTCCAGACTGGTAATGGAAGTGGTTGAAGTGTCTCTAAAGCCTCTGATGCTCAACCTTTACTTGCTAGCATGTCAAGCACTGAGCTACAAAGGTCACCATATCCCTCTTCATACCACTCCACCAGTATTGTTGCCTTAGATCCAGGTACATCTTAGTACTTCCCGGGTAAACTATATACAAGGATCGGTGTGCCTCTCTCGAAATCAAGTCCCGAATCTCCTTCTTGTTGGGCAAGCAAATCCTGTTACCATACCATAGGGTATTGTCATCTATCACTCAAAACTCTAGTTTCTTCCCTCTCCGTATTTCATCCACTATCTTCTTCAGGTCTGTATCATCTGTCTGAGCACTCTCGACCTAAACCAAAACTTTCAAACCGAGAACTAGGTTGCTCAACTATTGTAACACCCCGCCTTAAAAGCTCCTTAGGCCTTGACTTTAGTAACCTTAATCCTAGTTAATTAGGAGTTGAGCTATTCTAGAATAAGAACAATTTTGGATACTTGAGTTAGTAAAAAGGCCGTATACTTTGAGTTTAGAAGAAGTTTTAGAAGGTTCTAGTGCAATATTGATTTTTGAATGAAAAGGAAATTTTTGGAGCTTAATTGGTTTAGCAATATTATTTTGGAGAATTTTTAGTACTTTATTAATTTTGAGAATAAGAAGTCAAAAGGCCCATAAAGGAATGACACATGACATATTAGATGGTTGCCACATTAATGAGCTAAGCAATTTGGGTTAAATATTTGATGGAATTAGAGAAGGCCCAAAGAGTGGTTTACTAATAAGGGCCCAAGCTTTTTGGGTATAAAGGTTTAGGAGAGGCAATAAGACTTTAGGGCCTAATGTATTAAGGATGTGATAGGCTAAGGTTAAGATGTTAAAAAGCCTTAGGCCTAACTTGGGAAATATAAAGTTTTAAGCCTTTTTTGGAGGTCAGCAGAAAATAGGCTCAATGAAAATGACATAAGGTCATTGGGCCTAACTTAGTAAGAGTGAATATATTAGGCCCAACTTATTAAGTATGAAGGATTAGTGAAGCAAGCCATTAGTAATCCTATTAAGGTCTTTAGAACCTTAGGACATTTATGGGGCAAGCCTTAGAAGCCTTAAAACAAGCCTCATAGGAGTGCAAGACTTGGTAGGATAGCCTTGGTCCAAGTGTGAGGAAGGCATAAGGCCTTTGGGTCAAGCTTGGCATAGATTTGACCCATGACCCAATTTTGTCCAAGTAAGCCTTTCAAGCCCCATCTTTGTGGGTTTTGAGGTCTCTCAGAATTTGGAAACAATGTCCCCATCCACTCAAACCCAAAAGACTTCGGACCATTAACCCACACTCATAACCCTTGTAAGCCCACAAAGTCCAAAGCCTTGTTTTATTCTATTCATGATCACTCTTCAATTTGACAGCCCAATGCACCATATCATGGATTTCCTTAAACCCATGTCATAACCTAAGTACCCAAAATTAAGTTTTAAAATTCGTTAAGACCATTAATCAACTTACCCAAGATTAGTGATTTTTAAACCATGTTTTGAAGCTTAATTTTCTTTCTTAATCTTGTTCAACCTTTTGATCTGAAATTTTTTTATTTTATTACTCAATTACATTACTCTTAGATCATGTTAAGATCCTGGATAAACCTCCACACATGTCATTAGAGGAAATGACATATTAAACCCCAAACTACACCAATTGGCATGGATTGTTTTGCCCTTAAGCCCAATCCTTTTGTGCCTTTTTCTCAAGATCACTATGGTCCTTAAACACCTCATGAGACTCCTTTGAACCCAGACCAAGCCTTGGACTAAATTAGTTTCAAAAACCAAACCAAATAGACAAAACTGATTGCACCTAGGAAGCTAGTTGGTTGCAAACTGATTTGGTTGAGATTCAACAACCCATCTGCCCTTGGCTGAGCCACTACCCCACACCACCTCCTTAAATACCAAATTCTCAAGAGGTTCTCATGGTCATCATGAGCTTTGGACTCATTCTTTTCAGCCAAAGAAATCACAAAACTGAAATCTGCCCATGGAAACCACCATTGAACCTGTTTGCTTGTGTATGATGATTTGATTTTTTTTCTTTATTTTCTTATGTACCACGACTTGACCAACCCCCATAGGAGCAATGTAGCAATTGTATAAGTGGAATCATGGTGGTTTAGGACACTGTTTTGAAGATCCAAGAAGGGTCATTCGTAATGCTACTAGGAGGGCTAGGCGTGCCAAGGCTAGGAGGGTGGCATTGGGGTGCATGCATGGCTCGGGTGATGGGTCCTTGGGTGCTCAAGACAAGGTCAACTAGAGAAGGATCAAGTTGTTAGCCAATTCCTTGATTTTAGGGGTTGGTTGGAAAATCTCTTGAACTTAGGGGAGGGGGCAAACTCCTTGATTTTAGGGGATTGGACGGTTGCTAGAGGGTTTGCCGAATATCTCCTTCAAATTAGGGAGATTATCTATTTGTTAATTTGTTTGAGTTTGTTTCCTTTATTTTAGGCATTTGATAGGATTGTTTCCTTAAACTTAGGAGTTTGATTTATGTTTGAGATTAAGGTTGTTAGAGGGAATAATTGGGGGAGGGCTAGCCTAATCCTAGTACTATTTATTTCAGTTTTGCATTGTAATTGATTATGTTATTTTTGAATGAATGAGGATTTTCTCTTCCAACTTTCGGAAATTGAGTGCTAGCTTGAGTTAGTCTTACTTTTTACCAACCAAACCATTGGGATCTTTGTGTTGCCTTTAGGTAACCCTAGATTCAATCACCCAACATGCCACAAACACATGAGTGAGAGTGGGGCTTCTATCATTAGTGTTTTCATTGAGAGTATCCAACCCAAGGAGAGGAAGCCATGGCCAATCGACAACCAACTCATAAGGAGCAGACTGAGAACCTTGAAGCCACTTTGGAGGCACAACAAACCACCACCAATGAAAGGCTTGGAAAGATAAAGGAGGTGCTCCACCAATTAGTGGATCAAAGGAGGAATGGAGATGGGAGGCGCCATAAGAGAAGAGCCGAGAGACATCATAGTCTTGAGGGCTATGTGGGGTCTAGTAGAGGCCAACACCGGGAGAGGGTGGAGGACTCGGATTCATCCACTCAAGATTCCTCAAACACTAATGAGGAATCAACCAGGGAAAGTGAAAGGGAAGAAGGGAACCATGATAAAAGGAGAGGTGCACGTAGGGGGGAAGTTCTTAAACCAAAAATGGTCTTTTTCAAGTTCAATGGTGATGACCCTGAGCACTTGGGTTAATAGAGCCGAGCAATACTTTGAGCACAATCACATTGAGATCCATGCTAAAGTGTCTTATGACGCCTACTTCCTTGAGGGAGAGGCCAACCAATGGTGGCAATCGATGAGGAAGACCTATGGGGCTTAAAGGATGGAGTTGAAAAGGAGGAAGTTTGTCAAGGAGCTTTTGAGGAGGTTCAGGCCAATCGACTATATGTACTACCATGAGACTCTCTCAAAGATCAAGCAAATCGGATCTTTAAGAGATTATTAAAAGGAGTTCGAATACTTGTCCACTAGAGCACATGGGTGGTCGGAGAAGGCCCTCATTGGGACCTTTGTGGGTGGCTTGAAAAGTGAGTTGGTGGTAGAGGTAAAACTTAAGAAGCAGAAGACCTTGATGCAAGCCTTAGAGGTTGCACAGATTAAGGAAGATCAACTCCAAGATTCAAGGAAGAATAGCCGCTTAGAGGTGAGGAAACCACCCCCAATGATTTCCAAGTTTGATGCAAACCAAAATTTTAGCAAGGACTTCTCATCGAGAGGTCCTAGTGGAGGTGCATCAAGTGGAACCAAGCCATTACCCACAAGAGTAAAAAGGCTACCTGGGAAGAGATGCAACGACGAAGAGAGAAGGAGCTTTGTTTCAATTGCAATGAGAGGTTGAGAATGGGCCACAAATGCAAAGCCAAGCAAATTTTTCTCATAGAGATGGAGTTAGAGGAAGAGGAAGACATAGGGGAGGAAGAGCAAGGGCGAGAAGAGCAAGAACAAGATGAAGCCGTGAGGGGAGATCCTCAAATTTCTATCAATGCATTGATGGGTGTTTTGGGGCCTAGAACAATGAAAACACAGTGTGGCTCATCATGTTAATTACAAGTTAGCACCAAGATTTTTTGGCCCATTCAAGATTTTGCAGTGTATTGGTGATGTGGCATACAGATTGGAACTATCTGCTAGTGCTTCAGTTCATCCAGTTTTTCACGTGTCCTCCTTGAAGAAACATGTGGGATCATCAACAGTAGTTTCATCTTCATTACCTTTTCTAGATTCACATGGAGGGTTCAAGACTGATCCAGAGGTTATCCTCCAACGCCAGATGCATGTTGTGGATAATATGTCTTTGATTAAATTCCTTGTCAAGTAGAAGGGAACACTTGAAGAGGATTGATAATGGGTTTCTATGGACCAATTGAGGTACCAATATCCTAACGTTATGGGCAAGGTCTTTTGATGGGGAAGGGAATGTCATGGCCTAAGGTGAAATGGTAGATTGGAATAGAAGAGCACAAGGCAATGAGAGGGAAGTGTAGTGGCTGCGGGGGGAGTTTGAAGGTAAAGGTCGAAGTGAGGGCAAAAGAGTACAAAGGAGCATGTGGGAAGCATGTGTTCATTAATTAGGAAAAATTACTTAAGTATCCTTTCATTGTAATGAAATAAAATGTAATCTTGAAAAGTATAAAAGGGATGTCATCTGTATTAGGCATGTGCATAATGGGCTTTGAGCCCGACTTGCCTAACTAACCCATCCACCCAACCCAAATAAAAATGGGTTCATCGAGTCAACATATATATGTGGGTTTTGTTTAATAAAAAACGGACGAAACCGATTCTTCTCCCCCACTACCTACAGAAACCCTAGCCATTCTCAGTCACCGTCTCCATCGGCGTTCTCCATCTGCGTTTGCCATCACCGTTCGTCGTAGACGTTCCAAGTGAACCAGAGGCACCACCCCAAGAACTTTCACACACAGACGGTGGCGTGAGTCTCTCTCTCTCAGTCTCACCAGTCGATTTGCTGAGGTATATTATGTTTCTCATGCTCCAAATTTCTCTGTCTTCACCTTCTCTGCCATTTCAATATCTCGTTGTTGCTGGTATCACATGGAGCTTCCGTTGTGTTAGTTTTATTTGGGGTTTGATTCGTTGATGTGCATAGTGTAGAAATAAACCGCAATGACCATCTAGTGATTATGGTCGTTTGAATGAAACTCTGAGGGTTACTACAAAGAATTACCAAGCATTTGCATCTGTTTTTGCTTATTTGCCTGAACAAATGGCAATAAAGCTTTCGAATTTAAAGCTAGAAAATCCAACTCATTTTGTAATCCTATACAATATGCATGCTGCATTGGAAGGTGTAGGGATGTGAAATGATTAAATCTAAAAAGTACATACATAGTATTTAAGGGTTGAGAAAGCACCTTGGTTTTACTTACCCAAAAAATAAAGATGCACCTTGGCTTTAGTTTTAAAGGATAAATATGAAAAGTACATACATAGTATTTAAGGGTTGAGAAAGCACCCTGGTTTTACTTACCCAAAAAAAGATGCACACTGGTTTTGTATTGCGTGCCCTTGTCTGCTAATTGAGTATAAAATACACAGTCTGATGTGAATAACCAACAGTGTTCATTCTTTTTTTTTTCACTTTTAGAAACCTAAGAGATATGGTTTCTTGAATTTGGTTGATATTTTATATCCAACTAGAGTATAAAATACACAGTCGGAATAAGGACCAGGTGGATATAGCTCAGGCTGTTCACATGCTAATTAAGCTCCATTTTACATGCTAAATTTTATTTCTTGCCATTATAATTGTCTTTAATATATTTCTTAAAGTTTCTTTTGACAGAAAAGAAGTATGAGAGGTAGTTTCTTTAATATGCTAAATAAAATTCCACATTTGAGCTCGACTTTATGGATATGAATTTCAGATTTCAATAGTTTGGAAGCACCAAAATATATCGACAAACTGTTCCATGGTTCTAATATTTTTTTCTTTTATTTTCTCTCAGTTTTAAGTTGTAGTGCAAGTTATTGTAATTATTTCCACATTGTTGTTGGATATCTCTGCATTGTTGGACTCTTTGTTGGCCTGACCAATTACTCAGAGATACAAATTGTGGGATATCACTATAATATTTCCATCTTTCCATATCCAAACTAGAGCCCCAGACTTTTGACTCACAAAACACCCTCACTGCCATACATACAAAAACTTCACTGTTGTGCTGCCCCATATCCCTGCCCTTTCCCCTGTTTTTCATCATCAAGAATTGAAGGAATATCTCTTATATAGAGGTGTCGCAAAGATTAGTTCAAATGTCTATATGGTTGTTATCATACTCAGTAAACTATCATCATGTATGTTCTTAATTTGGAGTTCCCAAGTATAATGGATTTTGTTCACTTGTTTCCTTCCTTCCATGCGTATAAAGCCAGACTTATAATTGCTAAATTCCTCTCAATGGAGGCATTGAATAAATTAATTCAAAGATGTTCACATCAGCAGAAAGTCTCTGCATGTGTGAATGGGATTTACTTGAGCACAAAACTTACATCATGGATGAACAATTACTTGAGCTATCAACCTTTTAAGAGTTAATAATATCACACAAAATCCCAAAACTTGTGTCAAAAAGAAATTATCTGCGCTTGTATCTGAAAATAAAGTTGCAAAGAAGTACCCAGAAAATAAAGATTCAGCTCTCCCTATGCATTCTTGTTTGTTTTATGTCTTTTCATCTGTTTCTCTTTAGTATTTAGAAAAAATTGAATTTCTATTATTCAAAACAGTATGGTATTCTTATTTTCTCATGCTTTTATTATATGTCAGGTCATATCATGGATTACTTCAGAAGTGACACTTCTACAAATTTAAGAGACGATTAGATTACTACTCTTTTAGCATCAAACATTTACTTGTCTAGTAGTAGTAACATCATCATCCCTCCCAAAAGGAATGCAAGTAAGGACCCCTCAGCGGTATGGGAACACATCACAAAAATAGATAGATGTTCATTAAGTGACCCAAAAGTAGGGTGTAATTACTACCACAAGACTTACACTTGTCACCCCAAAAAACATGGTATATCAAGTATGTTGCATCATATTGGTGTTTGTAGGAAAAACACTAATAGAATTAGACCCATTGATCAACAAACTACACATAAGTTTGATCCAGAAGATGTATGAATGGCAATTGCAGAGATGATAATTTTTCATGAGGTTTTCATTTAGGGTGTTGGAAGTACAAGGATTTAGGAAGGTATATAAATCACTAGAACCAAGATTCTAAGTGTCATCTCGAATCACTACAGTGAGAGATTGTATTACACTATTTAAAAAAGAGAAAGAGAAGTTGAAGAAAGTATTTAAGGCAGTTGGGCGGGTTAGTTTAACTACTGACACTTGGATGTCCAATCAGAATTTCAATTATATGTGTCTTATTGCACACTTTATTGACTATGAATAGAAATTACACAAAAAATTATAAATTTTTATTTGATTCCTAATTACAAAGGGGACACTATTGGAAAGCATGTAGAGTCATGTCTATAGGATTGGAGAATTGACAAGATTTGTACTGTTACAGTTGACAATGCTTTTTCAAACGATGTTGTCATCGATTACTTAAAAAGATTTGTGGGAGGTCATTTGTTGGAGGAGAAGTATATTCACATAAGGTGTTGCGCCCATATTATGAACTTTATTGTGAATGATGGGATAAAAGATTGTAATCATTCAATCACAAGGGTGCGTAATGCGGTTAAATATGTTAGATCATCTCTTGTAAAAATGAAAAAATTCAAAAAGTGTATAGAGAATGAGAAAATTAGCTGTTCAAAATTGGTGTGCCTTTGATGTTCCCACCAGACAAAACTCTACTTATCTCATACTAGAAGTTGCAGAAACATTTCAAAAGCCATTTTTGCGATTGAAGAATGGTAATGGTTATTTTTCTCGCTATTGTCATAGCGTGAGCTTTGAGCCCCCCAAGTTCTATTGATTGGGTGAGAGTTAAAATAAATGTTAAATTTTTAAATATTTTTACGATGATGCTATGAGACTTTCTGGTTCTTTGTATGATCACATCTAATGCATGTTTCCAAAAGCTTTGTGGCATCCAATCGCATTTATAAAAAATGAGTCAAAGTAATGATCCAGTGTTGAGAGGTATGGCTGCGAGCATGGAGAGTAAGTATGACAAATATTGGAGATCAATTGAAAAGATTAACTTGATAATATTCATTGTTGTTGTTCTTGAACCAAGATGCAAATTTAGTCTTTTACATTTTCGGTTAAAAAAATATATGGTAGTAATTTAGTTGAAGAAATGATTGCAAAAGTTAAACAATTGATGATTGACATATACGGGGAGTATAGTATTATGTATGGGAGTTTAAGTGGAGTTTCATACTTTGAGCCTACTTTCTCAGTTGATCCTAGTATGATTGATTCTGATTCTCAGCAAAGTTTTTGGGTTGAGTATGAGTAAGAAATTATTGAATGTAATTTGAAGAACAAATCAAATATTGATTAATACTTAGAACATGGTTGTGAGCCACGAGTTCCAAATTTTAATATTTTGGATTGGTGGAAGATCAATAAAATAAAATATCATATTTTGACAAGAGTTGCATGGGATGTGATCATCATTCTTGTTTCTACTGTTTCTTCTGAGTCGGCCTTCAGTGTAGGGGGCCGTGTGTTTAACCCATTTCATTGTTCATTATCTCCAAGAACATTTTAGGTACTCGTTTATACTCAGAATTGGTTAAAAGATCTAATACCTATTGATCTCTGTGCCTCCTTGGACAATGTTAAAAGTTTTAAGGTAAAATTGGGTAATGAACATATTTCTTACTTACATATTTTTTAAACTTTTTCATAATATTTATTTTTATATTATTTAATAGTCCTTAGTTCAGTCATTTGGGACCCAATCTAAGCTCTGGCTCCACGTTTTCGAACGGTTACCTTTGCTTATCAATAAATTAACTATCATAGACAAAATGAATATAATTTTTTATATATATATATACTTGTGCGCATTTCTTAGAAAAAGGATGAGTAAAAAAAAAACATTAAAAGAATCAAAGTGATGACATTACTTTTTTATAAGGGAATCGTATAAGAATAATTCTACATACAACCGTGAAATGCGTAACCGTCGCGTAATCGTTTTGAAAAAGAGTGGGATCCATTATTAAAAAATTAATTTTTTTCATGTGGGTCTCATGTTTTATTCATTTTTTTCAAAACGATTACGCAATTCACGGTTGTAAGTATATTTTCTCATCATATAATAATGTGGATGGGGAATGGATAATTTTCTCTAGATATGGCAACGGGTCAACTCGGGTCGGGCAAAAAACCTATTGGGCGGGCCAATGCACAGGCCTGATCTGTATGAGGAAACTCTGAAGAAAATACATCAAATTGATGTCATCAATGCAGTTTGCATTCTTGGAGGCTCCAGTTCCTCGAAAATCAAATGTCTTGAATTCTCATTTTCTTTCTTTGCAATTTGGGTTAATTCTTGGTTGAAGAAGTAGCATTAATGGCGCGCACATTCTTTGCTTGGAAATATCCCTAAATTCTCGTAATCGATTAGATTTTTGTGAGAGTTCAAAGTGGCGCACTTGTGGCCTTATCTTCTAGAAGGGGATTGAAATAATTCTTGGTAATCATTGTAGGTGGACCAATATTGGTCGAGTGAGATTGCCCCCACGTCCACCAGCGTGTTGACTGGCCGGGAAGTATTTAAACATATCGGAAAAAGCTATATTCCCGCCTCAGTGTTACCGCTCTACTTGACCTTTATTTATTTATTTATTTATTTATTGATTTTAAGTGTATTAATATATTTTTTTTATTTTTTAAAAATATTAAAATATATTAAAAAAATATGAATAGAAAAATTAAAAAAAAAATTTACAAAACCCACTATCAGTAACAGTGAGCAGTGCTACTCAGGCAGTAGAGTAGCACCCCTCAAACATATCAGAAATTCACAATTAATCCACTTCAAATTCAAAAATTCTTAGTAAATATAAACATATCAAATTAAGTAAAAGTGAAAATATTATTTTATTTAGTAATTATATAGAAATTAAAAATGAATTGTTCCTTTATCATTCCTATGATTTCCATGTAGAATA
The DNA here is from genome assembly GCF_001411555.2 of Juglans regia. Lineage (NCBI taxonomy): Eukaryota > Viridiplantae > Streptophyta > Magnoliopsida > Fagales > Juglandaceae > Juglans > Juglans regia. Next base: position 14,799,726 of record NC_049911.1, on the reverse strand, counting down.
CTCAACGATCAACTTCTAAGTCATGAGGCACCATTATTGAAAAATTATATATTGGTGTGTAGTGTAGAAATAATAAGTAGCATTTCTCTTGATGATTTATAAATATCTAGAGTGGTCCTCTCAATAAAGCTAAATGTTCTAATTAAAGTATTTAAGATATCCATCTTAAATCAACTTCATCAGTATCTTAAATAAAATAAAAAAGCGTCTTAAATATACCTGAATGGGATAAAATATCCCAAGCCGAGAATGGCCTTCCAAGCCCAACTTAAGGGTATGAGTCTCATCAGGAGGGAAGAAAGAGAGGAGTAGATGATGGGACAAAAGGTTGAAGAATGATAGTGTGTTCGGAGGAAAAATAGGATATGTGATATAAAGGAGATTGACAGAAGGTAAAGAGGGGAGGACCAAACGACTTCAAAGGGATTTTGACTTCTACTTCGACTTCTCCAACCTTGTGACAAGAGCTCCAGAGAGAATATATCTTCTAGAAAATAAATCCCAAACTTCTATTATACAACGAGGATGAGAGATTGTAAAATAATCATATTATAATGGACGTACCCTGCAAACGACCAGTGGACGTAGGTATTATGTCAAACCATGTAAATTTGTGTCTTTATCTCTTTTATTTTTATTATATTTATCTTTTATTCACTGTCATGGATGTATATACAGATGTTGTACAGCCGCACCGGACTACCGCTAAAGGATCCAAACCATACCGATCGAGACCCGAATCGTCACACCGGGCTGATAATGACTTTTTCTCTCTTTCCAACCTGTTGTGCTATCTTTTGTCATTAACAACACCATTGGGCACTTATCATAAATAGAAGCTTTCCTAACCCTAAAATGCATTAAAAAAAATTTCCTCTAATTTTAAATAAACCATAACCCCTCCACATCTTACAAAAACCTATTCCCTATCCACCGAGCAACATATAATATTTTGTTTTATGAATAATACTAGATATAATTATAGAGTGCGTAAAAGTCAGACAATTCTTTTGAAAAAGAATATGGTCCACCATTAAAAATTTAGTTTTTTTCAATTGGATTCTATATTTACTCTTTTTTTTCTCCAAAATAATTATGCGGCGCCTGTACTCGCTACAGTTACAAATATTATTTCTCTTATTTTATTTTCTTTCATTTCTTTCAATCATTTTCATGATAATTATTATAATTTTGAAAGAAAATATCGATTTTTATGTGCAAGAGAGATTATTATAATTTCGAACTTACAACCATGATATTGACTTAAGCATCTTCAAGTTAATGAATATGTTGTTTTTTTTTTTTTTTTTTTGCATCTTCCATTATATTTTGTGTTTCCTTTTGTATTATTATATATGGATTATATACATTATGTAAAAAAATTATTATTGTAATATAGGTACGCCCTTGAAGATAAAGGAAAAGTTATTGCAGAGGTTCTAAGAATTTCATCTTTTTTTCAAGCTGACTATTTCTAGGATTAAAAATGTTTTAAAAAGACCAGATTCCATTAGTTCAACGGCGAAATTGTTGACACGGCACTTATTTCCAAAGTGCCTACGACCCGCTACTTTTATTTTATTTTTAAATGACCCCGTCTTTTGTGTTTTTATTTTATTAATAAAATGTGACGTGTCAAAAGTGTCAACGTAATTGGACTCAACCAAATTTTGGATAATTCACAAAAATATATATAAATTAAATGAGCTTAAATTTAATATAAAATGAATTTAAGTTAAAACGAGTTGTTTTATCGAGAAATTGTTGACGTGGCACTTATTTCCAAATTGTCAACGACCCGCCATTTTTTATTGAAAAATTTTATTTACAATTTTTAAGTGACTGCATATATAAATTTTTTATTAAATGATAAAAAATTATTTTAAGAAGGATATTTTTAATATTTTAAAAAATTTTAAAAAGAAAATTATTTGGGCTCGCATTACTACGTAGCATTACTTTTTTTTTTTTATTTTTTTAAAATAACCCATTCTCTTGTGTTTTTATTTTATTAAAAAAAATGACGTATCAAAAGTGTCACGATGTTTGATGGGTTCAGAAATAATTTTTCGAAATAAGAGTTAGTTGGACTCAAATTTTGGATGCGGATGGCAATATATATAATTCACGAAAATTATATAAACTAAATGAACTTAAATTTAATATAAATGAATTTTGGGTTAAAATGAGTTGATTCTATAAAATACTATTAATAAACGGATAATATTAATATAGTACTTGACTATTTAGTTTTTTATAGAAATATTAATTTTCTTGTATATTATGAGTTAGGATAGTGATTAAAAAATATTTTATCTTGAACCTAGTTGTAATTATAAATAATTTATATAATTATTCATTTATTATATATAAAATTATATTAATTGAGCCAAAACAAAATAAAAATGAATTATTAAACGAGTTATATAGTTTGTATTGTATCACCAATTATTTATATAGATCGTGTTGAGTCTAACCCATTTAATTAATGTGTCGTGTTGAAATTAATCTATATAATTTAATACTCATTGCTAACATTGTATTTCGCACGCCTTTGAGTTAAGTTCCGGCATCCCACTTGACAAAGCCCATTGGGCCTCAACCCAATACTCAGCCCAAGGGTTCCAAGATCACCCATGGAGCAAGACGCCTATAAGGGAAAGTAATCAGGTAGCAAATGGGACTGACTCGCCTTACATGGGCCACACTTTGACATGGGAACTTGTACAAGACTTCGTGGGAAATACTGAAAATCATCGATCCTCTAAGATGAAAACATCAACGGATCACGAAGGATGAAGCAGGGTCATGGAACCATGCCCCATTAATGACATCACTTCTCGAGTTACGTGCTATATTAATGGTGTTGTCTCAAAACCACGTGGCATTAAAGGACTCTAATAGAATGAACAATATGAAGGGCACGAACTTCGTAAGGACAGACACAAGCTGTTCCCCCCACACACCCTGGTATAAATATTAAATATTAGGTACAAGAAACTCTCTCTGATCCCTAAACTATTTCACTTATTTATAAACTTTTAAGAGAATTTATTGACTTTGGCATCGGAGACTTCCTGGCCTCAAGTCCACCTTTTCCAAATTGTCTTCTTCCCTATCTTTTGCAGGCCCAAATTTTAAAAACCTAAATTACTAAAACTTGATCCAAAAGCATACAAAACACGAGGTCAACACTTTTAACTTACATGAATATGGTCGCAAATACGAATTGACACCCACAAAAATCAACGATTGAGATCCTTGAAAGTCAATTTTACTGCCGAAGATATTGAATATGGGAGGGAAGATGCCGCGTAAAACAGAGGAGCAATAATATACAAAGTCGAATAGAAAATTTCAAACAAATTAGTTTGTTTTAGCCATTACCCGTCCGAAAGCTGCAAAGAGAATAGTTTATTACGTTATTTCATGATGTGGAGATTTGCAAAGAAAATAATACATAATGTTTTCACCGCCAAATTTGTCTCTCTCTCAAGGAAGTAGTGAAGCGAAAGGATTTCCAGCTCTACCGCCAAACTCAGATCTCGATTTTCGTATCCATTCCGGTGACCAGCTTTTGCTCTCCGCTCATCGGTCAGAGGAGTGAGCACAAGATATTTCCGTGACAGGTAATGGCTAAATTTTTTGACAAGGTTTGTTTTAAATTTGTTCTACTGACCGGATTTTCCACGCCATTTGTGTGGCTTAACTCTATTTCATTTATCCGTGATTGTTTCTTCGATTCCATTGCTTTGCTTTTGCCTTTGTCCTGGTTGTTGCCTCTTGGTATTCCACCAAACTACAACCTCTCCTTACAATAAATAACTGACGTTAAGTACTTTCTGTACTCAGTGCACCCACACATCTCTGGGCATGTTCATTCGGAATTTTTTTTTTTTTTTTTTTTCAGTCCGATCCAAAATTTGGATAATCGGATTTCGATTGCGGATTTTGTTTCGGAACAAATCTGGGTTGGTATTAGCATAGAAAAACTCGGGTATACCCGATCTGACTACCGGATTTTAAACTCAGAATATTTATATATATTTTTTTATTAGTTTGAATGTTTTATATTTTTTTGTTTATTTCTATCCACTAAATAGATAGAAACTCAAAAGGAAAATACATATTATATCCAATGAATCATCAATTTTATGTTTTTTTTTTTTTTATGTTGAACTGAGTTGAGTTAAGTTGAGTTGAGATGATAAAATATTGTTAGAATATTATTTTTTAATATTATTATTTTCAGATTTGAAAAAATTGAATTGTTTATTATATTTTGTGTTGAAATTTGAAAAATTTGTAATGATGAATTGAAATGAATTGAGATGAGTTTATGAACCAAACGAATACTCTCTTCTCCACGTGACTTTTTATTGGTGGTCAAGGAACATGAACATGTACTTTGACCTATTGCCTGTTTTCTTACTAATTTCCTTTTAAGCATTACATGCATTGTAATGGAACGAAGAGACGTGTGCACAACCTGTATACTGTTTTGACGCATTTAAAGGATGAGGTTTTACTTTTCAGTGTGTTAATTAAAGATTTTTTTTTTAAAAAAAAAAAAGAGCCGGTAGCCATATGGAAGTGGCCCCGTCCCAAGTTTATTAATAAGCCCTCACTTATGGCGGAGGAATACCATGGTTACAAGCTAAGTATGAGGGAGTTTACAGAAAAGAAAACAAAAACCTCTCAAATACAAACCAACCTAAGAACCAAAAACGGCAAGACGGAAAAACAACAAAACAGAAACTAACAGGCCTAAAAAAATACGAAAATAAAACTAAACAGGCCTATAACAAAACAAAAAAGCATCTAAACAAGCCTAACAAATAAAAACTAAATAACCAGAAACAACAAAACCAAACCTGGACCGCAGACTAACAGCGCAAATACGGAATGCCAAGAAAATCCAGCCGCACAATCCCTTTTAAATACCTGGGAAAATCTTGATTGCCGTTATACGTGACATTCAAACCCATTTCACCTTCTCTAGCAAGAAAATCCGCTGCACTGTTACCTTCCCGCAATTGATGAACCACAACAAAATTAAGCCCCTCGAGTTCCTTGCACAAAGCCTCCCAAAAATCCCAAAGATACCACACAGAGCATTTAATTAAAGATTGTAATTCAAATATATTCTCCATAAAAACCTCATTTTTTAACAATTTTAGAAGCAAAAAAGTGTAAGTGAGATCATTATGTCCATCAATTGAAAGCTAAGTTAAAATCATGTTTAACCTTACGTATTGGCAAAATTCACCACTTCATACCCTTTAGTACCAAAAAATCCCACAATAATGTAGTATCCACTCTTTTCTCTCTGAAAAGAGGTGGAGTGGTGAGTCTTAGTGAGTGGAACGTGAGAGGCGGTTATAACGGTAGGAAATGAATTTGGAGGTGGTCCCAGCAGTGCGAGGAATGTTGCTCTGGCTGTCAACAGCCATCAGGTGTTAGAGGAGGACGCAAACCACGACGGAAGGAGTGAAAATCAACCAGGTGAAGCCATTTCAGGGGAGACTCTAGTGCCTGTTACGAAGGAATGGAAGATTTGGAAGAAAAATGGAAGGAGTTGAGACTGCTTGATGAGGAAAGAAAGGAGATCGAGATTGATGATGATGATGTACCAGAGGAGCTGAGAAGGAAGGAACAGAGGTCTCTAATGGTGAAACTCTGTTCAACAAGGCTGATCAACAAGGAAATGCTGGAAACCACATTAGGAAAAATTTGGAGAATTAGTAAAGAGGCTGTGTTTACTGAGGTGAGTCCAAATGTTTTCGCTATTGTGTTTGATAATATTACTAACAAACAAAGAGTATGGTCGGGAAGACCATGGTTGTTTAACAACCAGCTGCTGGTCCTAAAAGAGTTTGAAGGGAACACTCCTCTCAAACAAATTGAGTTTCACTCAGAGAGCTTTTGGGGTGAGATTTCACAACTTACCACTGTCATGCATGACAGAAAGGAGAAGAAAACAAATAGGAGATACGGTGGGAAGGGTGGAGAAGGTAGATGTGTTGGAAGATGGAAGTGGATGGAGGAAGTTTTTGAGAGTTCAAATCCACATGGATATAACTCAGCCCTTGGCAAGAGGAAGAACACTCACAGTTAAGGAAAACAATGTCTGGGTTGCCTTTAGCTATGAGAAGATGCCAAGAATATGCTTCTCGTGTGGATGCATATAACAGGGCATTTCTAGATTCAAGGGGGAGGGGAACTTGAGAGGAGAAGGGAACCAGTATGGCCAATGGATGAGGGCAGCACAATCTCAAAGAAACAGACTGCTTAACAATAGTTATAGGAGTAATGAAGAAGGAAGTAGATGGAGAAATGAAGAAGAAAACTTAACTCAAGATGGAGCAAAAGGGAGGGAAACAATAGAAGAGGGCAGGAAGGAAAGGGAAAGTAATGAGGAAGAGACAAGAGAGAGTGAAAAAAGCCTAGAGAGTGAAAATGGGGTAAGTAAAAAATCAAAGGAGGGAGGGGAGTTAGTGGGAGACAGCTTCTTAGAGGCATGATGGATTAAACAAGTTGAACTCATGGATAAGAGAGACAAAAACTTGCAGGAAGTTGAAGTGCAATTCGAGTCCATGGTGGGGGAGGAAAACCATGAGAAAGAAGTAGAGGAAGAAGGCACCCTGGTGGTAAACAGGGAGGTAGACAAGAGGAGGGTATGGAAAAGGAGGGCTCGAGATAAACACAAACCAGAAGGAGTAGATTCAACAAAGACAACACAAAAGAAAAGGGCTGGAGCTATGGTGGAGGGAATGTGGTGAAAGTTAGGCAAGAGAAGGAAAGGGTATGGGGTGGTTGATAAACCTACTGAAGTGGCAGAGGCTATGATGCAGCCTCGCCAATTATCATGAAACTCTTGAGTTGGAACTGCCCAGGGTTGGGGAACTTTCGGATAGTTCAAGATCTTTGCTCTATGGTAGAGAAGTCAAAACCCAATATAGTTTTCATCATGGAAACTAAGCTTATTAATAAGAAATGTGATAGAATAAGGAGAAGACTTAGGGTGCTGGATGTTTTGGAGTGGATGCAGTTGGAAAAAGGGGGGGGTGGGGGATTGGCTTTGTTGTGGAATGATGAAGTGCAATTGGAAATTGTAAACTATTCCCAAAGGCATATCAATGCATGGATAGGAGGGAAAGGGGAAACTCGATGGTTGTTAACCTATTTCTATGGCCCCTTGAAATTGTGAAGAGGAAAGAGGCATGGAGTTTGCTTAAATCCATGAAACCCAGTGGCAATGAAGGCTGGTGCATAGTAGGGGACTTCAATGAGATTATAACTAATGATGAGAAGTGGGGAGGAAAAGCTAGACCTGAAAACCAAATGGAAATGTTTAGAGAATTAATGAGAGATGGAAACCTGTTTGATTTGGGATGGAGGGGTGACAAGTACACTTGGAGCAACTCCCATACAAATGCAACCTTTACTAAAGAAAGGCTAGATAGAGCCGTGGCGAACCCTCAATGGATGAACAATTATACTGAGACGTGGGTGGAAGTGATGGTGGCTAGAACTTCTTATCATAAGCCACTATTAATCCATATTAATGTGCAGAATCCTTCTAATAGGATGCAAGTAAGGCAAAGGAAAATGAGTTTCAAATATGAGGCTTGTTGGGCCTTAGAAGAGGAATGTGAAGTGATATTAAAATAGGCTTGGACAGGTTCCTCAAAGGTTACTGGATAATAGCAGGAAAGCTCTTCAAATGTGGAATAAAAATAGCATGCAAAGGCAAGGGCAGGAAGTAGAGGAAAAAACCAAGATCTTACAGAATTTACAAGCTATGGAAAATGGGAGTAATGTGGAGGAAATCAGAAAGGTCACTAAAGAGCTGCACCTAGCACTAGAGAAGGAGGATCTTCTGGTGGAAGCAACGTGCAAAGAGGAACTGGTATAAGCATGGAGATAGAAATACTAAGTATTTCCAGGCATGTGCCAAAGGAGAGAAGGAAAAGGAATTTTATTAATGAAGTGTAAGATGAAAACAACAGGAATTTTATTGGTTTTCAGAAGGTGGAAGAAACCTTTAGAATGTTTTTTGGCAAGTTGTTTCAAACCACTAACCCAAGCCAGGATGAGATTGATAAATGCCTTGGTGGGAATGAGTGAGAAGGTAACTATAGAAATGAATGAAAGGCTGTCAAGAAGGTTCACATCAGTAGAAGTGGAGGAAGCTGTGAAACAAATGGCCCCGTTAAAAGCCCCTGGTCCAGATGGTTTTGGACCATGTTTCTATCAAAACCATTGGGGTGTAGTTTCTGATGAAGTGTGTAGAGCTGCACTTGATATACTGAATGGTAACCCTATTGATCCTTGCCTCAATTTTACCTATTTAGCTTTGATCCCTAAAACTGTGAACCCCAAAAAAGTTACTGAAAACAGACATATAAGTCTGTGTAATGTAATGTATAAAATAGTTTCAAAAGCCATCTCCAACAGATTCAAACATGTTTTATCTGAAGTTATTTCCCCCTCTCAAAATGCCTTCCTGCCTGGTAGACTTATTAATGATAATGTCATGGTAGCCTACGAGTTATTGCATTCCATAAAGAGTAGAAAGAAAATGAAGGTAGGAAGTATGGATATGAAGTTAGATATGTCTAAGGCCTTTGATCGTGTGGAGTGGGATTTTTTGGAGGCTGTTTTGACTAAACTTAGATTTTGTAAACAGTGGACAGATTTGGTGATGAAATGTGTTAAATCTGTTTCATACTTAGTTTTGATCAATGGGGTCCCAGGCCATAAATTTTTGCCATCGAGAGGCTTGAGACAAGGTGACCCTTTGTCACCTTATTTATTCATTGTTTGTGCTGAGGGACTGAGCAGTTTGCTTGATCATTATGAGAAGAGTAAGCTCATAAGAGGGGTACAAGTGGCTCGAGGAGGAACTAGTATCAATCATCTACTGTTTGTGGATGATTGTATCTTATTTGGAAGAGCTAATATTGGAGACTGGAGGAAAATCCAAGAAATTCTACTGGTTTATGAAAAGGCCTCTGGACAGTTCCTTAATAAAGGGAAAACTTCTATTTTTTTCAACAATAATACTCAGTTGACAGACAAGCAAGCTATCAAGAAAGCTGGAAATTCATTTGTATGTGGCACTTATGAAAAATATCTTGGACTCCCTGCTATGGTAGGGAGATCAAAGTTCAACACCTTCAGAACCTTAAAGGAGAAGATATGACAGAAAGTTTCTAGTTGGAAAAACACTTTCTTGTCTCAAGCTGGAAAAGAAGTACTTATCAAGGTTGTTCTATAGTCTATCCCAACTTTCACCATGGGGGTTTTTAAACTCCCAATTAAATTGTGCAAGGAAATCAACATTATGCTATCAAAGTTCTGGTGGGGAAGTCAGCAAGAGGGGCGAGGGATGGTTTGGAGGAAATGGGAAAACATGAGTATTCAGAAAGGTAGAGAATGGGGTTTAGGGACTTGGAGAGCTTTAATGTTGCACTCCTTGCTAAACAAGGATGGAGGATACTCAAATATCCACTGTCCTTGGCAACAGTGTTACTCAAAGAAAAGTACTTCAGATTTGGGAATTTTTTGGAGGCTAAGCTGGGTGCTCAACCCTCTCTGGTATGGAGGAGCATATGGTCTGCAAGGGACCTCTTGAGAGAAGGACTGAGGTGTAAAGTAGGAGATGAGAAGGAGATTAATATATGGGGATCTAAATGGTTGATTAGACCCACTTCTTTTGCTGTATAGTCCCTAGTATCTCTACTGCAGAAGGATGCCAAAGTTGTAGAATTGATTGACAGTCAGAAGGGAGAGTGGGATGAATCAATAATAAAAACCATATTCTCGGAGGAAGAAGCTGAACAAATTCTTTGTATGCCTTTGAGTAGAGGTAGAGCAAAGGACAAGATATTTTGGGGGCCAGCCAAGAAGGGTCTCTTCACAGTCAGAAGTGCATATTTCTTGCACTTGGAATTAAAAGAAAGAAGCAAATGAGAGAGTTCATCAGAGAAGAAAGTAAGGGACATATGGAAGAACATTTGGGACCTTGAGGTACCAGGTGTGACAAAGCTTTTCTTATGGAAAGCTGCAAACAGTTTGCTGCCAACAAAAGTAAACCTGTACAAAAGAAAGATAACAATTGACAAGAGATGCCCTATGTGCAATGCAGAAGAAGAGACTCTTATACATGTTCTATGGGAGTGTCCTGCAGCAAATGATTTATGGGGTGATGATGCAAGCTATGTCAAGAAATGGACTAGATCAGAGGTGGATTTCCTGGAACTTTGGGAGCAACTTAGATGCAGACTCAACAAGAACCAGCTAGAAGAGGTGGCAGTGATGCTAAGGAAGGTATGGCTCAAGAGGAATGAATGGATTTTTGAAAAGAGATGGGATTGCCCCAGGAATTCATTTATTGCCACAAGAGTAGCCTTACAAGAATTTCAGGAGGTACAAGCTCAAGCTCATCAAAGCTGGCAGAAGAAGGCACAACAGTTATTGGAGACTTGGGAGAAACCAGAAAGGGGATTTGTTAAGGTTAATTGGAACGCCTCTTTGGATGTAAAAAGAAAGAGAATGGAGATTGGTATCATTATAAGAGATGAAGAAGGAGAGGCTTTGGTGGCTGAGTGTGATATCAAGAATAATGTGGTAAATGCAGCTGTTGCAGAAAGTTTGGCCTTGAGGAAAGCGGCTGATTTGTGCTCAGATCTCAATATTCAAAAAGCTATTTTTGAGGGCGATGCAAAGGAAATAGTCGAGGCTGTACTGAGTGAGGAAGAAGCTGTTTTTGACTTTAGTTCTATTATTGATGATGTTAAGTTTCACTTCAGAAAATATGACACATTGGTTTATTCAATTTGCTAGTAGAAAAAAGAACACAGTAGCCCATACTTTAGCAAAGAAAGCTTTAGAGATAGGAAAAGAACTAGTTTGGATAGAAGAGGTCCCAGAATTCATTGTGGGATGCCTTCTTAATGATACAAGTTGTAACACGTAATTTCAATATAAAGTTTTTGAGGTTATTTTCAAAAATAAAAAAAACAAACAAAAATACCAAAAAATCCCAGATACACAGTAAGCTAAAAATCGAATAGCCCCTCTACATAGCACGCTAGTGGTGAACTTGTTGCTACTGTAGCGATTGTTGAAAGAGCTCTTGCTGCCGTTGCAACATCTCATATTAGATATATATCAATCAGTGCATTTCCTATTCAAACATTACGGTCTCGTTTGCATTTAAAATCCACAAAAACTTATCTCATCTCGTCACTACAACTTTCTCAAATTTCTACATAAAATATAATAAACAATTCAATTTTTTCAAATTCCAAAATAACTTTTTTAAATTTTCACACAAAATATAATAAACAATTCAACTTTTATTCTATTATTTACAAACAATCTCAACCCATCTCAACTCATCTCTAAATTCAAACCACTCCTACATGTTGCTTCTCAGTTGGCTGACATTTTCGCCAAGCCACTTGGTTTTTAATTTTTTTATGCTTTGTGTTATGCAAGATGAAAATCTTAAACATTTAGATGTATATCAATCACATGCTTATTATTAAACACTAGTATTTAGTTCTTTCGGATTTAAGTTAGGGCTGATACCTGCATGGTGCGGGGCGGGGAGTGCCCTCAACCGCACCATGCGGGGTTGGGGATTTTCCCCCCGCCCCGGTGCCAGGGGAAAAAATTCAATCCTCCCCGCCCCCCGCCTAGGCACCATATTGTGTTTAAATTATAAAAAAATTATAATATAATATAATTTAAATAATAAATTAAAATTTATTGTGTTTAAATAGTAAGTCCCACATTGCTTAAGGATGACTATTGTATTGCTTTGACTTCCTATATAAAGGTTGGCCTAGGAGGCCAAAGCAATCCAATGACTTGAATATAATTTTAAATTTTTAATAAATTGTATATATTTATATACAATATATTTATTTATATATATATAAATAATTTTTTTTATATATGGAGCAGGAGCGCCCTGATCATCCCGTGTCCCGCCCCCGCTAGGCTCTCTCTATGCGGGATGGGGGACCCCGCCCCGGCATGCCCTGCTCGCACGGAGGAGGGGCGGGATCCCGCTGCCCAACCCTAATTTAAATAAGCACGAGGAATGTTTTTTATCTTTTGCTTTCAATCACTTCTGAATAAAAACAGAACAGTGTAAAGTCACTTCTCTGGAAGAAATTATACTCATTTTCTTGCAACCCGAGTCTCTGAACGTTACATCTCCGTCATGCGATTAATCACCTGAGCCATGGCGTAATTCCGATCGTTATGTGGTTGATCCTCCTCAGACACACCTTTGGGTTGTTCCTTACGGGAGAGTCTCAGTCGCACCATAATGCCTTTCCTACCACAAACCCAAGTTTCCATCACTTGTACTCGTTCCCGACACTACCAATATTCATGCTAAGGGGATTGAGTTATTAGTAGCTAGGGTTTTGTGTTTTTTCGGAGGTGGAAAAGTGAGGGAAATGAAGGTAAATGGGGTGGGTTGGTCGACCAAGGAGAGGGAGTGAAGAGAGAAAAGTATATTGTGAGGAAGAGAGTGTATGACGGGAAAATAGAAAAAATGAATTGGGGGGAGGGTGTCTCAATGCAATCTGGGCGAACTCCACTTGCCACTTGCTTGGGTGAAGAGGGAAAATTGTGCTGGCTGTCAATTGCCTCTCCTTTGTTTTTGAAAATTATCATCATCATTATCATTATTATTGTCATTATTCTTATTATCATCAATATTATGTATTTTCTAAAATAAAAATTTTCATCTCTATATCTATTTTAGTTTCATCTTGTGTTTTGAAGTGTTGTGCGCGTGATCACTCGATTTCTCCTATATATACAAATATTACATTCGATATGGTTATTGAATTTCATGGCATACAATAAACATAACAAGTTCTATATTTGCTTTCATTGGCCATCTATGAAATCATTAGAAGTTTTCCAAATATGAAGCTTGACCTTGAATGCTTATGAGTTGTACCAATTCCTGTTTGAATTTTCATATCTCCAATATTACTAACTTCAATTTTTTGATCTACACAGTTTGAATTTTCAGAGCTAGGAACGCCTTGATGACCTGATATAGAAACTAATGATGGTGTGGAAGAGAAAGGTCTATAAATTCTTATGCTTTTCCATTATGATGTGAAGAAACACAGGTTTTAATCAAATTCCTCCGCATGAGTTTTAGGTTTTATGCTGACTAATCATGGGAAGGGGGAAAAGCCAAAACTAAAGGGGTTCTTGTTGTGAATTTTATCATTTCTCTATTCCTAGGGGACTTTAATTGAAGCAAGAATGGAGGTAGTTATTTCTATTGCATCAACAATTGTTAACTACACAGTTTCTCCAGTTGGAAAATGGGTTAGTTATTCGTTTTTCTATAAAAAAAACATTGAAAGCATGAAGAAGTGCATGGAGAAGTTGCATAATGCTGGAGATAGGGTGCAACATTCCATTGATGCTGCTATAAGAAACGGTGAAGAAATTGAAGGCGATGTTATCAAGTGGCTAACAGATGTGGAAGTGATTATTGACGAGGCAAGGAAAGTTCTTGAAGGAAAAGAACAAGCAAAGTCAAGGCCTTCGAATGGGGCATGCCTGAACTTGAAGCTAAGGCATCAACTAAGCCAGAAAGCAAAAAACATAGTGAAAGTTATTGACGAACTCTTGGAGAATGGCAGATTTGATAGAGTTTCCTATCGCCTTGCTTCACAGAAGATAGAGACTTCAATATATATGAATTTTATTACCTTTGAGTCAAGAATTTCAACTGTGAAGGAACTTCTGGAGTCACTGGGAGATCCTAACATCAACCTGATTGGGTTGTGGGGGATGCCTGGGATTGGAAAGACTACACTAGCAAGAGAAGTAGCCAAGCAAGCCAAGAAAGAAAAGTTATTCGATGAGGTGGCTATGGCAGTTGTGACGCATAGCCCAGACATGAGACGAATTCAAGGAGAAATCGCTGATATGCTAGATTTGAAGTTTGATATGGAGACTGTACCTGGAAGAGCAATTCGTTTACAGGAGAGGTTAAGAAGAGAAAAAAAGATCTTGATTATCCTAGATGATATATGGGAGAAACTTGATTTGGAGGCGATTGGAATTCCTTGCGAGGGATGCAAGATACTAATGATATCTAGGAATCAAAATGTATTAATGAGTGAAATGGACACTCAAAAGGATATTGGACTTAAAGTTTTGCCTGAAGAAGAAGCATGGAGTTTATTTGAGAAGATGGTGGGTGATTCTATTAAGGATGATAGTTTCCGAGCCACAGCGACCGAGGTTGCTAAAGAGTGTGCAGGACTGCCTATTGCACTTGTAACAGTTTCTAAGGCATTAAAGAAAAAGACTTTATATGAATGGAAGGATGCCCTTCGTCAACTTAGAAGTCCCAGTCCAAATTTCCTAACAAGAATGCAATCAACTATATATTCTTCTATAGAGCTGAGTTATAGTCGTCTTGAAAGTCAGGACATGAAATCCTTCTTTTTGCTTTGTGCTCATATGGGTTACTTCATTGGATATCTGGACTTGTTGAAATATTGTTACGGCCTCAGTTTATTTCAGGGTATCAGTACATTGGAAGAAGCAAGAAATAGAATATATAGACTAGTTCGTAATCTGAAAGACTCTTGTTTGTTGCTAGATTGTCCCTACAGCTCTGAACATTTTGTCATGCATGACGTTGTTCGTGATGTTGCTATGTTAATTGCATCAAAGGATCATAGCATATTTATGGTGAGAGATGATGGTGAGTTAAACAAATGGCCAGACATGGATGCTTTAAAAAGATGCAAAACGCTATCCATTTTTGGTGGAGAAATCCAAGACCTTCCTAATGAAATGGAATGTCCACAATTGAGATTATTCAATGTAAACGGTGGAAAATGTTCTTGGCAAATCCTAGAGACTTTCTTTGAACGGGTGGGAGAGCTCAAAGTTTTATGTTTCACTAAAATGCAACTTCCATCACTTCCTTCATCTCTTCATCTCCTTAGAAGCCTGCAAACATTGTGTCTGGAGCATTGTGAGTTGGGAGACATATCTGTAATTGGAGAGCTCAAGAATTTAGTAATTCTTAGTCTTTCTGGATCCAATGTTTCAAAAGTTCCAAGAGAAGTTGGATTGTTGACTGATATACGGTTGTTGGATTTGAGCAGTTGTTCCAAACTTGAACTAATTCCACCTAATGTCCTATCAAGCTTGTTGAAATTAGAAGAGCTGTATGTGGGAAATAGTTTCATTCAATGGGATCCTGAAGGACTTGACAATAATGCTAACCTTGCTGAACTCAAGAACTTGTCACATCTGACCACTCTAGAGATACATATTCGAGATGCCAGCAATCTGCCAAAAGATATTTGGCTTACAAAGTTAGAAAGATACATGATACTTGTTGGCAATGTACGCTGGGATTGGTTTGAAAAGCATGAAACTTGGTTTGATAATTGTGAAAGCAGGTTTGGTATGCGTGAAACCTCACGAACATTAAAACTCAAGCTCCAAACAAACTTAAAATCAGATGATGGGATTAGAATGCTGTTGAAGAGGACAGAGAATCTCTATTTAGACGAGTTAAAGGGCGTTAAGAGTGTTGTGCATGAATTAGATATGGAAGGTTTTCAACAACTGAAGCATCTCCATATCCAAAATAATTCTGAGATTAAATATATTGTTAACTCCCGGATTCCAATTATTGCCTTTCCTGTCTTGGACACATTTCTTTTGAAAAATATGTCTGGTTTAGAAGAAATATGTCGTGGCCATCTTCCCTCAACATCCTTCGGTAATTTGAGAGTCGTGAAATTGGAAAGTTGTGATGAACTAAAATTTGTCTTCTCTTCATCAATAGCCAGGGGCCTTTCACTGCTCAATGAATTGCATATCAGAGAATGCCGCATTATGGGAGCAATAGTTCTGAAAGAAGAAGGTGAAATAGAAGACAAAAATATGATAGTGTTCCCTCAACTGCGATGCTTGGCACTGCACCATCTTCCAAAGCTCGCAAGCTTCTTCACCATAAAAAGTCCATTCATAATTGATGCAGGAGAAATCATTCCAGAGAACAAGCTTGATTTTTACTTGCCAATTCTTGACAAACAGGTACACTGAAGTATAATCCCCATGTATTGATGCAACCCATGCAACACACACCTACATAGAAGTGTTGAGAACACTATTTCCTAGATAGTTGTTTTAGTATGTCAATTAAGGAAATTCTGAATCCATGTAGAACAAGATCACAAATTAATTTACATGTGAACCACTCTTCACATAGTAAATATTTGGTATTGGATGCTCATTGGTAATCATGATTACAATTACAACAATATAAACTAAAACTTTTAGAACCACTAGAATGTTGTGTATCCCGTATTAGTGGTTAAATGAAGTGAATGTGAAGTGATAACTAATGGCCAAATGAGATAAATTTTCCATTGTGAAAAAAAAAAAAAACATATACACATATTAACGGATAGTGCTCAAGTGAGATTATAGCGAACATCTTAGGCCTTATTTGGATGTTGAGATGAGATGAGATGAGAAATTTATGAATAGTAGTGAAATGATTTGTGGATGTTAGTGAAATGATTTGAATTAAGATGTTTTATGGGATTTTGAAAAATGAGAGAAAAAGTTGATTAAAAATATTATAAAGTTAAAATAATATTGTTAGAATATAATTTTTTAATATAATTTTTGTTTTAAGATTTGAAAATTTTGAGTTATTTTTTATGTTTTGTTTGGAAGTTTAGGAAAGTTTTGTAATAATAGGTAATGATTAAATGAAAAAGTTGAAAATTTGAAAATTTGAAATTGAAAAGTGTTTGTGTTTGTGGTGTTTTGGACATAAGATTGCAATTTTAATCACTCAGTTAAATTAAGATATGGTCCAAAATAAGATTGCACTTATCTTAATCACTCAGTTATTTGATTCAGCTTTTTGGACAAGAAGCATGGCAATTTTATATGAGTTCTGCTACATATAGTCACTTTTGCGTACTCCTTGCACACTCTACTAATGTGATTGACCAAAACAGTTATTTTATATTAAAAAAGGCTGATGCAGCCAATCACATTAGTGGAGTGTGCAAGGAGTACGCAAAAGTGAATGCACATAGAGTTTTTGATTTTTATATATATGTACAATAGTTTCAATTAAACGTTCCTTGTATTAATAAAAGCTCTTTATTATAAAGTAGATCTACGTATCATTTGTGAAATCTTTTGTGACTTTAGCAATTCTCATCTAATTAATTTAAGAAATTTATTATTTCTATTTCATGTTTTAAGAGTAACTTCACAATGCGGCTACTTATTTGTCATGTCCAAATTGCTATGGAGTACTGCGTGTTACAAGTTTGCAAATGCAATTTATTTATGTAGCTGTACATCTTCCATGACTGCGTATAAGGTTGATCTAAAAGCTATGAAACAAGTCTGGTCGTTCAAAACTTGAATTGGCATCATACCTCAAAGTGCCTTTCAATTACAAGTTCATTTGCTCCAACAAGATTTTAGAATGACAGCTGATAATTACAATTTTTTTGTAAGCCATCTTCCTATCAAAGATCTTTTGCACTTAATCTGAACACCTTTTTAACTCTTTGTAAACCACCAATAACAAGCTCAAGAAGCCTCATAAACAATACTAATAACCAAATAGGGCTAAGCACCGACGCTTTTGGAGTCGGAGGGCCCAACCTCCGACTCCGACTCCGACTTTGTCGGAGGTCGAATCCGACCTCCGACTCCGACTCCGAGATATACAAAATCCGCTCCGACTCTGACTCCGACTTGTCGGAGCGGATTTTTTTATTATTTTTTTTTATCTTTTTTAACTTCATTTTTGACCCATTTTTTAAATTAAAAAAAAAAAAAATTTGTGAGCTTTCAAATTTCAATTTTCTCAACATTACAATTTAAACTAATTAAACTTTTGATTATAACAAAAAATACAACTAAATAAAACAAGTAACATACTAACATGCATTCAAAAATTAAAAAGAAAGTCCTATTGCAATAGAAACGGCGCCGTATTGTATAGTAGTATACTAACTAATATGAATCTATTTTATATATATATATATATATATGAAAATTTATAAAAAAATATATGATATATATTATTATATATGAATATTAAAAAAAAGGCACCGTATATGAAATATTAGTAATAAACTAATATACTTGATATATATATATATTAAATCTCTAATCTCTTATACTTGATATATATATATATATTAATATATATAAATATTAGTTATACTAATACTTATATTAGTATTAGTTATTATTAATACTATATATTATAGTATTATACTAATAGTGATATTAATACTATATATAATTATAGTGATTAGTATAATTATATTAGTATTAGTTATAGTGATTTAGTATAACTATATAATATATTAGTATAAGTTATAGTGATTTAGTATAGTTTTAATACTATAGGTTATAACTATAGTCTATATTAGTATTAGTATTAGTTATAGTGATTAGCATAACTATATATTAATATTTGCTATAGTGATTTTAATTTAGTATAACTATATAATAGTATTAGTATAAATATTATTATATTACACTAACTATATCACTGATAGTATTAGTATACTAATGTCTAATACTAATATATCACTATAGTTAATAGTATCATATAGTAATATAGTATTAGTAATTAATACTATAGTGATTTATATAGTAATTTATATATAGGCTTAAAGTGGTTTACTAATAGTATTAGTATTAGGCCATAAATCTAATTATTATACTAATGTATATTAGAATTACTAATATATTTATCAAAATGAATATGTTGAGAATTTATTAGGTAAAAAAATATAATTAATACAAGATATTGTTATATAAAATTTATATGAATAATACTTTAGTTATTATACATTAGTATTATATGTTATTATAAATTTATAGATTAGTGTTTATCCATTAGTATATGTATTACAATATTACATGTTGATGTTATTATGCATCTTAGTGTTTATAGTATATTATATATACATTAGTATTACATGCTATTATATTTATACATTAGTAATTTAGAACAACATGGTAGTAATATTGTAAATTTTTAGTAGTATGATATTTACATATAGTCATATACTAAACTATTATTAGTAAATTTAGTCTATATATTATAGTATAAATATATTATTTAACTAGTATATTATTGAGTTTAACTAACTATATAAGATATAGTTGTATAAAATTTAAATAATTAATATATAGAAAAACACATTTTTATAAAATCTGTATAAAATCGGAGGCGGACTCGGAGGGTCACGTCGGAGGCGAAGGCGGAGGGTCGGAGGCGGAGAAGGAGGGTCGGAGTCGGAGCGGAACCGGAGCGGAGTTGGATTCGGAGTCGGATTGTCGGATTTTTGCTCAGCCCTAAACCAAATATAAACTTGTCGGGATCAAACTATGATTTTGGAATGATTATATCTATTTTTGAACTCTTTCCTTCCAAGCATTCTATGCCAGAATGTTAACAAAAATGAAGATATTATGCATGCCCTTGCTTGTGCATCTTTTACTTTGTTGAAGAGTAAAGAATTAACTGTTGCTCCAGGTTGTGTTCCCCAATCTGGAAAGGTTGGAGCTATCCTCAACAGACTTGGAAGACATTTTCCACAACCAACTTCAAGCAAGTTCCTCTTGTAGAGTGACATACATGCGCACAATCTCCAGGTTTCAAAATTTGTTGTCCTTGCATGTACAAGGCTCTAGTCATATAAAATACATACTGTCATACTCTATAGCTAGATTTATGGTGCAACTCAAAGATCTTCACGTACTAGAATGTAAGGTTTTGGAAGAAATACTGCTCACAGAAGATTTAGGAGGAGAGGAAAGAAGTCCTATGGTTTTCTTCCCTAAACTAAAACTTCTCTGCCTAAAAGATCTTCCAATCCTCAAAAGATTCTGTATAGGAAGAAAGATAAAATTTCCATCCTTGGAGAAGCTCCAGATAGAATATTGCCCTAATTTAAGGACATTCATATTCAATACTTCCAGTTCAGGCATGATAGCCAACAATGCAATGGAGATGCAGCCTTTATTCAATGAAGAGGTAAGCTTTTTTTTTTACTTATCATTTTGTTACAGTTTTTAATTTTTCAGATTCTAACCTTAAACAATCTTTGGCAGTTTATTTGGATGTATCTTTTCTTAATTCTATTATGCGAGTCTTTATACTTGGGTATGCCATTAACAAACTCGATGAACCCTGTAGGTAGTCTTCCCAAGTTTGGAAAGATTGGAAATCTCCCACATGGATTACTTGAAAATCATCTGGCAAAACCAGTTTGCAGCAGATTCATTTTGCAAGCTACGATTTTTAAAGGTTGAATTTTGTGAACAACTTGTGAATGTTTTTCAATCCAATATGCTGACAAGATTCGGGAGTCTAGAGACACTTATCATGGCTAATTGTGGTGCACTACAAGAAGTATTTGACTTGCAAAGTCTAAATTTTAATGAAACACATGTTGTAATAGACACTCAGTTGAAGGAATTGCTTTTGAGTCGTCTACCCAGAATGAAGCATGTATGGAATAAAGACCCTGAACCACTTTTTCGATTCCGAAACTTAAAACAAATACATGCAAAAGGGTGTGAGAGTTTGAAAAGTTTCTTTCCAACCACGGTGGCTAGATTTCTTAAGCAATTAGAGAAGCTTCAGATAGTTGATTGTGGAGTGGAGGAAATTGTTGCGTGGGATGGGAGAGAGGCAATTGCTAGATTCAGGTTTCCTCAAGTAACTCTCTTAAATCTGAAAGTGCTACCCAGACTCAAGTGGTTTTACCCAAGAGTGCATACATCGGAATGGCCAATGCTGAAAGATATGCGGGTACATAGATGCCCAGAAGTTGAGATATTTGCTTCTGAACTTTCAATGTTTCAAGAAGCTTCTCAAGAGAGCCAACGTGGTATGATATCAATTAAACAACCCCTTTTCTTGGTTGATGAGGTAAGAGCCTTAACTACATTTGGGTAGAAGTGATCAAAATGATATTGCTTCTTGATAGAGTGAACTTAATTATTTTTATTGAAATCGACATGTAAAATTTTAATGGAAATGTGAGATGCTTTCACTCTCTCTTTGTCTCTCCATATACATTGGTTGTGATTCTTATTTTTATTGAATCAACTATGATCACCGTTCTCCCAAGTTGTAAGATATTTGTGATGTCACAAAGAAATTCTTGAAGGCATCAGCAGTTATACCAATGGTTAGTTGTAAAACAGAGAGAAATATCTCCTAAGATATTATTAAACCCAATGACCTCAATTATGAAATAAGTTTCACCATATATGAGGACTCCAAAAAAAGAAGATAATAGAAAGAGAAATGATATTTGCAGTCCTATGGTGAGTAAGTCTCGCGCACTTCTTTTGAAAAAAAGTGTATAAATCTAGGACTCACATGAAAAAATTATTTTTTTAATAGTAGATCCTACTTTTTTCGAAGGGAGTGTACAGCGCTTGCATACCCTAAGACTGTATTACTTAGAAAGAAATCCTAACATGACTAAAGAGTAAAAATGAAAAAAGAAAAGAGAGCCTCTCCAGAGTTAATAAGAATACCGAAAAATATAAAAATCATTATGTTATTAGGAAAGTTGAAAATGGAAACTAATAAAAAAATAAAAGCAACGAAAACTAAACTCTAACCACCAATAGCGATTATGATGTTATCTAGCTTATTTTGCAAGTGGAAGGAACACAGAGTTCCAATTTTGCATGCTAAACCCTTGTAAGTAATGTAGTTTAATGGGACTTTTCAAATTAATTCATGGAACCTCTTCTCTTCTTAACTAGGTGGATTATGTATGCTTTTTCTGTAATTTCACTCCCTCTGCTTTAGGGAGCTTCAATGCTTTTCAATATTCTAGAATTATCTAAGATATAGTTTGTATCTTATTTTCAGTTATGTACGGTTAAGTTGGATATATAGTTTGTCTTCATTGACAAATAAGGATTAAATTTGCAGGTTGCATTCCCAAGCTTGGAAGCACTGGCAATTTCCCACATGGATAACCTAAAAATTATATGGCATAACAAGCTCGTTGCAGATTCCTTTTACAATCTTCAAAAGTTGCATGTTGAATTTTGTAAAAATATTTTGCACGTATTTCACTCTAATATGCTCAAAATATTCCAAAGCCTAAAGATTCTAAGGATAACTGATTGTGGTTTGCTACAAGACGTATTTGACTTGCAAGGCCAAGATTCTAAGGAAATGCAAGCTGTAACAGTTTCTTGTTTGAAAGAAATGTATTTGGTTCGCCTACCAAACTTGAGAAGTGTATGGAAGAAGCATAGCGGAAACCTCTGCAGCTTTCAAGATCTAAAAGTGATACATGCCAAGGGATGTGAGAGTTTGGAAAGTTTCATTCCGGAATCAATTGTTAGGAGTCTCTTACAATTGGAGGATCTTCGGATTATCAAATGTGGGGTGAAGGAAATTATTGCTGGAGAAGGAGCAAGAGTGGCAGTACCAAGGTTTGTGTTCCCTAAAGTAACTCGCTTAAATCTTCAAGGTTTAGTAGAACTCAAGTGGTTTTACCATGGGTTACATACTTCAGAATGGCCATTGTTAAAATATATGAGGGTGGATAGATGTCAAAAAGTACACATCTTTGCTTCAGAGTATACGAGCTTCCAAGAAGCACTTCAAGAAAGACAACATGGGAGCTATATTCAGCAACCACTTTTCTTGGTTGAAGAGGTAGAAGCCTTAACTACGCTTTTAAGATGCACATACTAGATGAATGTGATATACTCCTAGATAGAGTGAACTATTTTCATTGCGATATCTGGAGCATGACCTCGAGTTTAAGATAAGAATCTTCATACCAACAACAATCTCTTTCCTATAAAGATGCTGTTCCTTCTTTTCGTAAACCTCCTTTTTGGTTTTTCCCGTGGCACCAGATTTTGCTAGTCTTATCCTTTCTAAGATAATAAATTTAATAATTTTTTCATCTTTACCAGCTATCTTATATTCAACTATGTGAAGTATTATGCGATAAATAATATCATTTACACATATCTTGTATGCAACTATTCAATTATGTTTGGCAGTAATGACAATCTCAAACAGGAATAACTTGAATTTTATTATGTAAACCAATTTGTTGCTGACTATATTACGCGCATTGCCAACTAATATTTGGCAATATTCTTGAGTACAAAATAGAATTAACTGTCGTTCATGAGAAGTATTTGCAGTGCAAGGCAGAATGTTCTTTGCATGATTTTGCATGCATTTCCTTTTATTCATTTCCGCTTGCTTAGAAAGAGCTAGGTGCCTTTAAGGGGTTCTAAATTTATTAACTTGTTATCATATTTTGTATCTTCTTTCCAATAACGTGTAGTTATGTTTATGTATGTCTTAGTGAATTGGTATAAGTTTTGCAGGTTGCTTTCCCAAGTTTGGAAACATTGGTAATTTCCTACATGGATAAGTTGATGATCATATGGCACAACCGACTAGTTGCAGATTCCTTTCGCAATCTTCAAACATTGCGTATTCGATTTTGTGAAGATCTTTTGCACGTCTTTCAATTTAATATGCTAAGGAGATTCCAGAGTCTAGAAGCGGTGCATATAAATGATTGTGGTTCACTACAGGAAGTATTTGAACTCCAGGGGAAAAATGATAAAGAGAGGCATGTTGAAACAGTCACCCAATTGAAAGAATTGTATTTGATTCGTCTGCCAAAACTGAAGCACATATGGAATGAAGATCCCGAAGGAATTTTAAGCTTTGAAAATCTGCAGACGGTATTTGCGGTAGGATGTGGGAACCTGAAAAGTCTATTTCCAGCCTCTGTGGCTAGAACTCTCGTGCAATTGAAGAAACTCAGGATAGATAGCTGTGGAGTTGAGGCAATTGTTGAGAGGGGTAGTGAAGCAGTATCGAGACTTGTGTTTCCTAAAGTAACTTACTTGAAACTCAGAGCATTGCCAAACCTCAAGTGGTTTTCCTCGGGACTGCATACTTCAGAATGGCCATTGTTGACAGAATTGGATGTGTCCGAGTGCTATCAAGTTGAGATATTTTCATCAAAATTTTGGAGCTTTCAACAAACAGTTCAACAGAGCCAACATAAGACCTCCAATAGCCAACAACCCCTTTTCGTAGTTGAAGAGGTAAGGAGCAACCAACAACTGTTTTATTGTTTGTATACAAGAAATTATATCCATGACCCAGAAATATGGGATTATCACTCAGAATATCATTGCAGCTAATCAAACGAATCGAGGGTTATCTTAGTTCCAGAAAATGTTTTCCTCCAAAACACTCTTTGCTATACCTTGTATTTACTTTGCATAATAAACTGAACATCATTTTGTGTAGACTTTTGCTGCTCAAATATTCATAGTATTGCTCTTTAACCTTTCCTCACTTTGTTATTTATTTATTTTTTATCGAGGTATATTCTTGTAACATGTTGGGACTATATATATATACTTTATTATAATAAGTAGCTATCTAACTGTGAATAATAACTTTTGTTGTTTTTCTGTTAACTTTTATTACTTTTCCGTTAAGTCCATTAAGTCCTGTTTTACCAAAAGGCCATTAAAACCTTTCATCATTTGATGTGTAACTCCCTTGTAGAATTTAATGAGGGATCCTGTTTTACCAAAAGGTCCTTAAGACCCTTGATTGTTTGATGTGTAGCTCCCTTGTAGAATTTAATAAATGATCATATTTTACCAAAAGACTCTTAATAGCCCTACGGTTAGATACTTTATTGAAGTTTAGATTTTTTTTTTAATCTTGATTTTTTGTCTTTTTTTAACCTAGTATTTTCTTTTCCCAGACAAATAAGTTAATGACTTTTTTACTTTTTTATTTATTTAAATCATTATGTCAGGTGCACTCTAGGGCTAATGCATCCGGGACTGTTCCCTAGTGTATATATATATATATCTTATCGTTAACTGTAGAGAATTCTGCATGGCTGTAGTCTGTTTCACAATCCCTAAAACCTATTCTATGACCTTACCTTAACTTCTTGAGGGAATTCAGCGCTAACATTGTTTTGTTTATTTCTTTTATTCTTATAGGATACATTCCCCAACTTGGAGATTTTGAGATTGGAGCACAATCACACCATATGGTATGGCCAGTTTTTGGAGGAATTTTTTGGAAATTTAAAAGTTCTTGAGGTGCTTTGTGGTCCTAAAGAATTAGCTCCTCCACCAGAGACACAATTTGGAGAGACATGTACGTTGCAATTGCAAGTATTAGGGCTTAATCAAGAGGCAGAATCAAGTCACGCTTCTGAGACCCGAGCTAGAGGGCACCTAGCATTAGAAATCTCCGATACCTCATTTGATCGTCTTCATGTTTGTGAGGAAGACCAACCTTAGGAAGATGATGAGGCCACCATAGAACACAAGTTGAACGAGTTAAGGACGAATATGTATTATGACCTCAATGTGGATGCGATCTTTTATTTGTCGCAGGACTCCATCACAGAAGAAGAGAAGAAAGTACCTTTACCTTATTCGTCTGAAGACTCAACTGCAGCTAGCGGACGTATTCCTTCAAGTGAGTAGTTACTCCTTTAGATTAATTCTGTTTTACGATAACTTCGGTGCCGATTCCGAGAACGAAATCTTTTCTTAAAGGGGGGAGATGTGATAACTCGGGCTAAGCCAAGTCCTCATTGCTTTTCCATGTTATGTCTTGGTCCAATTAGATTTGAGCCCAACAAATTATCAAGACTAGAACCTTGTAAGTAAAGTGGACCCTATGTTTCGCTAGTTAGGTAGGCGCCCAAGCCCAGAAAGAAGCCCAAAGTCTAGTGATTTTCAGCCATAAAGGTTTAGGGTTTTGGAAAAACCTAATTAGGGTTTTGGTGTAAGGAGGGGAGAAAGACCCTAGAGTTTCCCTAAACCAGAATTATTAAAGCCATAGGAAGATTTTCAGTTTTGGCAAGCAACTTGCCACTTGGCAAGCATACAACCAAGCTTCTAGAAGAAGCTTATAAGAAGGAAGGGGAAAGGCCAAAAGTGGAAGAAGAAAGGGAGGAAAAATATTTTTGGGCATGGCAAAGGACACACTTGCCAAATGACATTCATGCATTAGCTGCAGTAGCAACTATTCGGTTTCCACATCAGAGTAATGATAAGAGAGAGAGTTAGTGGGGGGACAAGAAGCATTTATAAAGGGGCATTAATGGCAAGGTGCCCTTACCCTTTCCCGAAGAATATCAAAGGTCATTTTTAGATTTTTCTCCCCTCTCATCCTCTCTTTCTCGCCCACCCTAGAAGGAAAAGAAGCAAACACCATTCTTCCACCCACACGCCATCTTCACACAAGCATAGGGAGGAATTGAGAACCTCACGAGAAGAAGGGTCTTTGGCACGGTAAGGATCTTTGGGTTTCCATCTCATTTCCTCCACATGAACACGCACACACACAAGAGTTGGGGCAAAGTGGTATGGCCTAAGGAAGTTGTAGGGAATGTGATATGGCCTTGTTGTAAGTCCCGCAGGACAAAGGATGTGTTTGGTTCTACCAAAAAGAGGGCAACCAAACACAACTTTGCTTAGTTTATCTAGAGTTCCTTTTCCAAAGGACTTGAGCTTGATGACAAAATGAAAAAAAAAAAAAAAAAAAAAGATTGATCCTTTCCATTACATGTTCGGCTCTTGCTATGGTTTGTATAAAATTCCACTTAGTCTTGTTGTAAGAAGCTTAACCTAAGGGTTCCATGCATTTCGACCTTTAGGGTTGTGCCGAGTAAACCACACACACCTTATACACACTTGCATCGTTCGCACCAAAAGTCAATGTGTTATGTGAGTCACAAGAAGGAGCTTGTAGCTGAGTAGGGTTAAGAGTACAAAATCCTAGTTCATGTCGCACATGTTAGGTTTAATGTTAAATCCGAATCTAATAGTTTAAAAACGTACACTTCCAGCTTGCTTGGTCGTTGATATATTTTACATCTGGAAATTTGTAAATTAACCTCTAACTTACTCTTGGATAATGAATTTATGTTTATGCGTAAATTTTGCATCTTGATTGTTCAAATTAGATTATGGAATTTCTACTCGTTACATGCCATGATTCATATCTCTTATGTGGATGCTATGCTCAAATGTTTGCTTGTTAAATGCTTGGTTCATATGACATTTTCAGATTTGGAGAATTGATATATGATTTGTTGAACTCTCACATGTGGTATGCAAGTATATGTTTGGACATGATCTAATTCTTTCAAGTTGTATATGTGATGCACTCTTTGCATTTGGCACAAGTATATGACATTATTGTATGAAAATTACATTTTTAGGTTGTCCATTAAAAATGGTTTTGTCACAATCCCAATGTTAGGATGAAGAAATATCCTAGTGAAACTCCATTGTCCACTCTAGAGTGATTAAATTAGAAAAAAACTTTAGAAAACGATACAAGAATTACTGAATTTAAAAAAAAAAAAATAATAATAATAAGACTTTTCTTTCCCTTCCCAATATATAAAAGATTTTATAGTTAAAATTTAAATCTTGCATTTACAAATCTAAGAGAGTTTTGCAACGAAATTCATTAAACTAAAATACAAGTCATTTTATAAAATAGGATTAAATATATTACACAAAAGACTAGGCTTCTGTCATCTCTTTCTTAGGCCATGTCTATCCTGATGCTTGTCTTTATTTGATTCCTAGGTGGGGTACACATTAAAACAAAATGAGTCAAATACTCGGTAAGTATTATTTTATACTGTAAAAATATACTAACATAAGTTTCATTTATGCATTTGTCATTCATATATAGATTTTACATAAAATGTTTTATTTTCTTTAAAAACATTACAAGGTGAAAATTTTCTTTTAAAAAGATTTTCATTCCTCAAAATATTTCTCACCTTGTACATTCCTTCATAAAACAAGCATTTCATACATCCCATTTTTCTTATCACTTTTTTTTTTTTTTTTTTGCGGTATATATATATTATTATGCCTCGTGTGTTAGGGTTAGCGATCTTTTGGAACCGATTTTGCCTGTGGCTATGGGTTGGGAATCCCTAAATCAGGGGGGTAGCACAAGGTGCACTACCAGTACTATTTACCCGGCATTGCAATTTGCCCAGTCCATTGGTACCATCATTCATTCATTCAGTCATGACCGTTACGTAGCTTCATACATTAAAACATTCATTTCTTTTCTATCATTTTCTTTTCTTTCATTCATTCATTTTATTTTCATTATTTTCATTCATCAGTCCATTTCATTTCATAAAACATCGTTTTATAACATAAAGCATAAAACCTCATCATTTCATTTCATGGAACATAAATACAATACGTACTACATATAACATCCGTTCACATGCATACAACTATTCTTTGGGTGCAAAAAAAGGGGCTACCAAAGAAGACCATTATATACATATACTTAAATATTAATACCTTAGCATAGATTCATAAAGTACTGTCATTCTAAGAAAACATTTATTTTACTTTCATTTCATAAAAGAAAATTTTTCTCATAAAAACATATTATTTCCCTTTCATAAATAAAACATCTCTCTTTCATTCATATCTTTTAGAAAACTCTAGAAGAGTATGAATATAATACTTATATGAACTCCATGCTATTTACATTTCATGTGCATGTTATATGGCAACATACATGCATACCTAGCTTTACGTCATTTCCTTCTTCATTTACATATGAAACTTAAACTTAGAACTTGCATAATAAAACTACTCCTAAACCTTAGTGCATTCTCTTCCACATGGCCTTAACCTCCACTTAGACTAGTTATTGTCAAAATAACTTCCACCTTCTATTTACTTGCATACTTCTTCATAATGTTCCTAATTGTACAAACTCACATCTCTAGGTATTCATAATATCCAATCCACTTCACTTACACATGTTATCACCCAATCCTTGATGAATAACCGTATTCATAAATCCCAAGTCTAAACTATGAATCTAAAAGCCTAACTTCATTTTCTAACTAATAAAAGTGAGCTCACATGCTTCACTTTAACCTTCAAAGCATCACTCAACAAGCTTTACAAATTAGTCTCGCTTAACCATTAGATCCTAACTATAAATACAATAACCGTCATCCACACAAACAATCCAATCTAACATCAACTTAAGTTCTCATTCACTTCCTCACCTATAAACATATTACATAAACCAAACATACATATACAATCCACCAAACATACATGTGTTATACTCCTTTATCACTTAAGGTTAACATATAATCCATTTAAATATCCAATTGTGAGGGAAGGCTGAAAGGGAGGAGGGCTGGTTGCAGTGAGGTTTGTGGGATTGCTCATGGTGGCGAGGCGCGGCGTCGTTGGGTGGTCTACTGAAAGAGAGTGACGAAGAGAGGGAGTGAGATTTGGGGAGGAGGAGAGAGAGGGAGATTTGAGGGATGAGGGTGAGGCTGTGATGGATGAGGGGCTAGTCGTTGGCGAAGGCGTGAGGGTGGATGTTCGAGGTTGCGCTGTCAGCGGCGGTGGCTGGTGTGCAGTGAGGCAAGGGAGAAGAGAGAGTCAAGGGTGACGACTAGAGGGAGGGAAGAGAGAGAGAGAGAGAGAGAGAGAGAGAGAGAAGAGGGGAAAGGATGTGGGAAAAAATTAGAGTTTTCGAGCAATCAATCTAGGCTCTATATCTTGGGGTTTCTAACCTAGATCTAACGGTGAAGATTAAACACTTGGAAATAGGAGAAAGGACATAAAGAAAATAGAAAGGAAAGTGAATTAGACTAAATGTAAAAACACAACTTTGTTGTATTGATCCAAAAATAATACTTTTCATCATAAAATAAAATGATGAGTTTTTTTTCATAAATATTTCTTAAGAGAAATAAAAGCATCTAAATAAATAGAGTTCTTAATATAAAATAAAATAGTGAATATTAAATAATATTCTAAAGAACTAAAATCATTTAAATAAAATGATTTTCTAAAACTATATTATTTTCAGAACTCCAAAATATAAAAAGGCTTATTAGAAAATTAGGGTTTGTTCAATAATACTAAAAATTACAACATTTAAAACAATTTTGGACATTTAAAATATTTCGAAGATTTTAAAATACTTAGCTCGCTTAAAAAATATCGAATAAATTTAAAACACAAATTCGAGATTCAAAATGTAAAGGCAAGACTCGTGACCAATCAAGAGAAAAATGAGCGATTGGTCACAAGTGACCCTTGGGCTGACGAAGCACAGTTAACGGACTTCAAATGGATTTTTTTTAATGGATTCTAGAGCAAAGTAGCACTTAACGCTAATGGTTGCAATACATGAAAAATGCGGTTAAGGTAAGTTGTAAACTACCATATCATATGGACTCTGACGTACTCACACCTGGTCAAGAGGGCCGACAATATGATGTGCTAATTAGTAGGGAGCCCATGGTTCCTAGGGTAAGCCGTGAGGTATCTACCCACATGGTTATATGGCTTAATGAGTACAAATAGATTATATGAATCGAAAATGATTTTTTGTTACATTGTATCTTTGTTACTCTGTTACATGATTGCAAGGTCAATGTTTTGTAAGGAACACGTACAAGAAATAAGTGAGTTTTCAGTCAAGTTCATGTCCATGCAGTCATACTCATGGTTTACCTTTACATGTTTATATTATCTTCTTGTATATTATTGGTTTAACTTTCTACGAGAAATCTCACCTTGATAGTTTCTACTACAATCCCCTCGGAAGAGTAAAAGTTGTGACATGAATAGACGATAGCGATGGGGAAGCGCAAGCGCTTAGATTTCCCAAGGACTAAAGAGGAATTTAGCGAGGAAGGCACTAGGAAGGGCGAGAGCAGTGTGGCCTCTAGCTCTTAGCATGTTAGGGTAGATATCCTCGAAGACGTAGTAATCGACTTGATAAAGCTACTTAAGCGCATCAAGAAAGCTCAAGAAATTTTGAATCGGAAGGAACGTTGTACTTGGAAAATTGAATAGCCTATATGTCACTTACATTTGATCTATGCCCTTTTTGATGATTAACTCGGTACCAAGGGTTGCAGTTGAAACCCTGGGAAATATCTTGAACAAATATTTTGGGATTTAATAGTTACTTTATTTTGGTACCATATTTTGATTGCTCAAAACTTTACTTAGAAATGAACTTTTTCCTCTACAATTATTGCATATTACTAGAAATATGCTAGGTGCATTGTAACAGTCTGTTAGAAATTCAATGGTAAAATTTCTATAGGTTTTAGGAATCTTGTGAAAACTTCATAAGTTTCCATGAATTGATCAATCGCATAAGTTTTAGTCTGTCAGCATAGTCAGCGGTGCCAAAAGTGCGAGTTTATTTATTTGAGATAGTTGAAAGTGTCAGAATAGCGCATAAATCCATTTACAATTTTTGAATGAAACACTTGTTTGAAAATGCATTTTGTTTATTTCGAGGTACTTCAAAATTGAATTTCGATAAACGAATTGCATAGTTAAATTAATGTGTATATTTAGAATTTTATAGTGCAAAATTTATTTTCACTTTTTCCAGATTGAATGGTAACCTCAATAGTAGTACCAAGTGCAATGTTTTCAAAATTACAATGTAGAATGTCCAAATTAGGTTAGAGAATTTTTTTTGGACACTTGGCAAGATCTTAGCCACACTTGGTGAATAATATTGGACACTTTGCAGCAAGAGGAATCATAAGATAGAAATGTAAAGGAAATTAAGATATGAAATCATGCCACCTAAGCAAAATCATATTCCATCTAATCATCCATTTTGTGCCAAGCCTAGTGAAACCCTAAATAGTTGAA
The DNA here is from genome assembly GCF_001411555.2 of Juglans regia. Taxonomy (NCBI): domain Eukaryota; kingdom Viridiplantae; phylum Streptophyta; class Magnoliopsida; order Fagales; family Juglandaceae; genus Juglans; species Juglans regia. The sequence goes on along the minus strand of NC_049911.1, from coordinate 14,767,869 downwards.
ATCCAATTGAAACCTTAAAACTTGGTTGAAACTGAAACCCAAAACGGTTTTCCTAAACCCTAAATTTGATTTCTAAACCCTAATCTGAACTGATTGACAATTTTTAGCATTGTGTTTAATCACTTAATTAAATTATTTTTATATCCTACTGATCTATCAAATTCATGTTATGACCTCATTATTCAGCCGTTTAAAACTTGAAAATTTGATTAGGCCAAGAAAAACTAAATTTGAACTTGATAGCATCTTAAACTCTAACAAAACCCTCTCTAAACCCTAAAATGGAGTCCACTTGTTTAAGGTCCATTAAAGCTCAAGAATTTTTGCTACCTTGGCAAAGTTTCTTGAGGAAGTTTCCAACCACTCATGGCAAACCAACCTCTTGCCCACGACAATCTCAAATAGTCACTTGATGTGAGAGGAAAATCCATCTTACCACCTCCCTTCTACATGTCAGTGGCAGTATCTCATTCTCACTCACTATTTGCACATTTTTGTGACCTAATCATCATCCATCAAGATGTCACTCAAGCCTATACTTCACTCTTTAGAAGTGTATTAGGCATGCAGATCTTCCTTTCACTCATTTCACCATTTTTCATTTTGATTCTTGGAGAGAACACTAGAGTCATCTCTCGAGCAGTTTTTTGAGCTTTCTTGCCTTCAATGTTCGAAGCTCTTGTAAGTATTATCTCACTAAGCTTCCTTCATGTAAGTTGTTTCCCTTTCAGGCTAGTTATATGATCTGTCGAAAGTTATTTTAACTATAAAAAGGTCAATCTTGGCAATAAATTGGATAATATATTGCATTTTGGAGTTTTTGACCAAACTAATGGACAAATCTCAATCCGAAATTTTTATAGTCTTGTTAACATATTTATATGAATGTTTGTTGAAGATTCATTACATGATTAAAGTTTTTGATGAAAGATTTTATTTGATCTAAAATGTTAGAAATTGGAGAAAGAAAAACAGTTTTTGTTTTAAGAAAGTTTGGATATTTTGTAGTTTAATCTTACTCCAATTGCTTTGATAATTTTATTTGATTATTCTAAACCTTTTATATACATCTTAGGATGTTAGTTTGAAGATTTTTTGTGTTAGTTTCAAAGATATGAATTTTTATGCAAGAGAATACTCGGTTGGGTCAAAAGTTTGATGATTTTGGCTAGATCCATATTTTGATTTATTTTTAGTCTTGTGATTTTAAGTTTAATGTTTGGATCTACTTTAGGACACATTTTTAAGCATGTGATGTTGGTTTGAAAATTTCTTCTTGGTACGTCTCAAATCAAGTGTTTGATCAAATCAAAGTCAAGAAACAATTCTGTTTTTTGCCTAAGTGTTGGAGTCGAGTACTTCAAATGAGATTTTGTGATTTTTGGTGACTTTTATATGTTAATTTAAAACATGATAATTCTTAGGAGTGTGTTATGAACATGTTAGAAGAAAGTTTTGAATTTTTGGAGTTCTTGGAGATATTTTTTAAAAGAGTAATGTTGTGTTTGAATGTTGAGTTGAGATCAACTAAGTTGAGTTCTTTATAAATAGTAGTGAGTTGAGTAGCGGGGAGAGTTATGTGTAGCCCATCTAAATTGAGTTTAAAATGTGTTTGGATGTAAAGATAAATTTAGTACTTTTTATGGGAAATTGAAAAAGTTGTAGGTCTTACGTATAAAGATGTTTTAAGTTGAAAAAAGTTATGAGTCCCACATGTAAAATGTTTTGAGTTAGTATGAATTTGATAATTTGAGTGTTGGGTGTTTGGATGTTAGACTCAGCTTAAAGTTAGGCTGGGCTCAGCTGAGTTTTGGAATCAAATGCAGGCTAAGACCTTGAGATTTAAGGGTTTGTATTTTAGTTAAAAAAGTTTGAATCTTTTTACTAAAAAGTTGTGTTTATTGGAAGTGTTGGTTGTTTTAAGCATGCTTTTAAGTACAAGATGTGATGATTTATATTGCAATATTTTGGTTTAAGTATGAGTGTTGAAGTTGGATAAAATTACAACAAAAATTAAAAAGAAATGGCCTAAGGGAGTTTCAGCCTTGGTGTGATTTTTATGCTTGAGAATTGTTTTAAATTTTTCTATGTTGATATTTGAGTTTAGAATAAAATTTATATGAAGAATATAAATTTTGATATTTTTGGAGTTAGGATGTGAAATCCTTAAGTTAAGAGTAAAATGATCATTTTCTACATCTAGCTGGTAAAATAGTAATCTTACTCTAAATTAGCATTTTTCATGTTATTAAGTTATTGGTAATAATGTTTCTAACTTTTAGAATCCCTACTCAGTTTCTCGTATTTTTGCTTAATCCCACGTAACGCGGCAATTACTATAAGTTAGATTTTAACTTACCGTCTGATTACTATGTATGTGTGATGAGTAAGGGAACTAATTGTTTATGTACTTATGTTATCATTTATGACATGCTATACCATGTCACTACCTGTTTTTTTATTACACATAATATTCTATCATGAAATATTTAACTGTTACACGATATATTTTGTCACACAATATTTATCTGTTATGCTATATATATATATATATATATTCTGTCATGTAATATTATTTGTTACCTGTTATGCCATATCATGTAATGTTATCTGTTACATGTTATGTCATGTCATGTAACGTTATTTGTTATATATTATGTCATGCATGTAATGTTTGTCTGTTTCATGTTACTTCAAGTCATGCATCTCATATACATGTCACACTATGTTACGTCAAGTCATCTGTCTTTTCGTTTCACATCATGTTGTGTTTTGAGTACAGTTTGTGTATCTCGAAGATCAGTATTTTCATGTCAATTAAGTTTGTTTACATTTTTATCATGACCTTAAATATTATGATGAGATAATATTCTAGTGGAACTCTTTTGTTCATGCCGGAGTGTCTAATTTAGTGTGAAAACCCCTGAATTGACAAGGTCAAGTTCAACAAGCTTCGAATGGAGGTATAATTAACTGGTTATCGGAGCGAAGAATGACATTAATGCTGATGGTGCCTCCTAACATTTCAATTTCATTTTATACGTACCCGTGTTGGTGCAGATGCCTGACATGGAATATGTATATTACATATTCTACAACAGGTGCAAATACATATGAACTAGCACGTACGTTAACGCACTCGTGGTTGGTGCAAATACCTGTATTATGATGTAGTATTCGGTAGGGACACAAGGCTCAAGGGGACCTGTGTAGCATCCACATTTCGCTTTTATTAATCATGCTTAATTATTGAATAAGATTCTAAGTTCATATATTTCACATTTATGCTCATGTTATTTAACGTGTTCATGTTCAATTCACGTTTAGCTTTATGTCATGTTTCAAGTTTAGTTTGTGTTACGTTTAAGTCATCGGTTCATGCCATGTTATATGTCAAGTCATGTCATGCTTATTTATAATTATCATGCATGCATTCATACTTTTATTGTCATGCATGCATATTTAAACTGTTACATTTCCTATTAAATTGTTGAAATTTGTGATCAAATCTCACCATGATAGTTTCAACTACCATTCCCATTGGAATGGTAGATCATGTGCCAGGATTAGGAGATGCGGCAGATGATCAACTAGAGGCAATCGACTAGACAACAACAACACGACGTGGAGCTCATCACTTTTATGCTTCGTTTCCTCGATAGTATTATGACATCTTTAATCGAGTTGCGCAAGCTAATTGATGGATTAGCCTACGAGTTACTATAGTTTTGCATGTACTTAGGGAGCTGTCCCCAGTACTAATTATGTTATAAACTTGTTGGACAAGTATTGTAACCTTTTGGATATTAGTTATATTGTGAATGTCATAAAGCATATTTATGTTTTTGTGATACATTACTTCTAATACATTGTATTGCTTAAAGAAAAAATGCATTCGCTACAAATATTGCATATTGTTAGTTGCATGTTAGGTGTATTGCATCTTTAATTATCATAAACAGGGGATATAAACTTGTGTTGCATGTCCCGACGCTTCAGATGTCCGTTTGATCTCAAGCAGAATCTGGGGGCGTCACATGCATTACATTTAACTGTCATGAACGAGGGGTCTATAATCTTGAGTTGCATGTCCCAAATCTTCAGTCTTCGTCCAATTCCAAGTGGGGCCTGGGGTCATCACATAACCGGATGTCCTTTTAAAAATAATAATATTTGAAAAAATTTGAAAAAATTAAAATTAAAACAGAAAGGAAAAAAAAAGCCACCCGAACTAGTCTTGGTTTGGCTTGATGGTTCGCAAAGGTAACCAAAGAAATTCTTTTTCTCAAAAGACACGAGTATAATTCTATTTATTTTTCTTATTGTTTTCCTTTACATTTATATATTTATTTGGAGCAAGCTACATTATCAGCAATATTTCCTTTGTTGCTTGCACATGGTCTAGGAGAAAGCATCAAGAGATGCTTTAGAGGAAATTTTGTTCCAGAACTTTGATAACGAGTGTAAGTTGCTTTTACCTTAGGTTTCTACTCTGTTTTTGTGATTCTCTTGGTTGTGATTTTCTTTTCTAGAGAAACAAAAAAAAAAAAGAAAGACAAAAAAAGAGTTGGTTTTTACATTTTTATGATCTTTTAGCTTCCAATAAAAGTAATAAAGTGAAATAGTTAGATTAAGCTTAGTATTGAGCAGGTACCGACTATCAAGTTAAGTTAGATACCATAAAAGCAAGATAAAAGACCTTAGCTTTGTTCACTATCTTCCGGTTCCAATGCAGGTATCAGGTTTTAATCTCATATGCATAATCTTTACTTGTACCCGCCCCTGGGTATGGGAGGGTAAGAAATTCAGGTTACTTGAGCCGATAATCGCCCATGTAAATCGGTTATCAAGGTTTCAAATTGGGTCGAAAAAATCTACTCGAATGAATAGTCCTAAACAGCTCCATGTACGTATGCATCCTCAAAACAACACAAGATTATTATTCTTATTGTGATAACCTGGACTTAGCCAAGTTATCGCTTGTTGCTTGTTGCTTGTTGCTTGTTGCTTGCTTTTTCATTTTTCTATCTTAGTCCAATTAAAATTTAGCCAAATGGATTGTGAAGATGGGAATCTAATAAGTGACATGGATCCTACCTTTTGTTAATGAGATAGGCACCCAAGCACACAAGAGAGCCCAAAGGACTAGTGATGTTTGGCCATTAGGATTTAGAGTTTGGTAGAGAACCCAACTAGGGTTTAGGTTTATGGAAGAGGAGCTCAATGCAAGAAGAGATCTTTGAGTGTCCCTAAGTGTGACCACCCAGCCCTCACTTGGGACTTGACAGAAATTGAAGCGTCGGGACATTTAACACAAGGCTACATACCCCTCGTATATGACATTTAAAATGCAATGCACCTAATGATAACTAGCAGTATGCAGTATATCGCAGCAAAAAGTCTACTTAGGTTAATAAATAAGACATATATCATAGTTACCAAAGCACATAAATCCCAAAACGTAAATCTCATAAAAGTCATCAAAAGAGTTGATTGTTCCGAAAGAGACTCCCAAAACGTGGAACCAATACATCAAAATTATCAAAATAAGGCATTTATCAAAATGTCTTGTGAATCAAAACCAAGGATCCATCCTTAACTAGACTTAAGAACACTCCCCTTTTGGGGGTCCAAATCCAATAATCCCAACTTAGCAGCGACTTCCTTGGCTTCTACAGAAGAGTTTCTAGCTTATTCCAGATATCCCGACACAAAATTCATATCATTCTTAAATATCAAAATCTTCTTAAAATCTAGGGATGAAATCCCAACACTTGACTCATTAAAATTTGCTAGAATTTTCTTGAGCCGCTGAGCCGTGACCTTAAGCAATTCTAGAGTGGATTGATGACGAGCTTTCACTGTGAACTCATCCACCACTATTTCACAAATCACATCCATACCTATGGTTCTTGCATACCTGGCACACCTTTTACCATTCAAAATAGGGGAATGATAGCGGAAATTACAACAATGAGATTTTAAGAAATCTCAGTAAGTAAACAAATAAACAAATAACATGTAGCAGATATCGTAAGCATATATGTAAGCAAACTATAATGTATGCATGACATGAGACTTTACTTATGCTTTTGACTTTTCAAAAAGACATCGTGCACATCATAACTTTCATAACCCTTTTCTTTCATAAAACATCTTTTAGTTATTTTCATACTTGTTCATTTAACATACTTGTGAGTTCATGTTCTTATTCATATATCATAGCATAACTTTGAGCATAAGGTCTTTCTTGACCTTTAACATATAAATGGATACCTCACGGCTCCCCTATGCACCATGTGTTCCCCGCTAGTTACTGCATCAACCATTGGTCACTTTGACCAAGGTGACTACGTCTTACTTTTAATTATTAATATTACGACAGTTCATTTTTCGCCTTCACCGTAGGGCACCTACTAGCTTTAGGCGCAACCCCACTGCAACATCCTTTTCTTTTAGAAACCATTTAGATTTGTTGACTGTTCTTCATCGACCCAAGGGTTACCACTCCATTTTAGGCACTTCTGAGTGGACATGAGAGTTCCACAAGGACATTTCCCTATCCTAGCCTTTGGGGTTGTGACAAAACTTAAAAAAAACTATTTTTCTTTCAAAAGATTTTCATAATCCCAATGCATGTGACATGACTATGACACTTAGAACTTTCATGTAACACATGCAATGTCAAATGCTTCATCATAACCATATAACATACAAACATGCATATCCATGTACATCTCACGTTACAACTTGAAAATATTAGAACATGTGACCATGTTCCTTTATATAAACTCTAAGGCATTTGAATAACAAGCAAGAAACAAGCATTCAAAACTTTACATATAGTGGCTGATACACATAAACCCTAGCACATCCAAGAATTGGTCTTAACTCATTGAAACTTCAATCACAAAATGATAATATCTCGTCTATGGTCATGGTCGAGACCTTTAAATTTGGAAACATGTATTACATCAACTTTTTATGAACTTAGAATCTTCTAATGCGGTTAAATAAAATTTTATCAAGGAAACATACATGTGTGGTCGAAACATGCTAGTGATTATACTTTATAAAATGCCAAGTATTTCATGGGCTTAATCCTATAAAGATTCGGTCATGTGGCAAATATCCATGGGCATGTCAAACATCATGCAATCTGAACCCTAAAGGTGGCTTCCCACTCCATTTTCATAACATGAACTAATACCATAAGCCATTCCAACCATATATTGGATAATCATACTAAGAAGAGATTATATCACATGGAAGAACATTATTATATCAAGCATCTACATGCAACCAAACAACAAACAAGTTCGCATGGCATATACATTAAATACCCAAGTACAAGTTAGAAATTTACATACAAAAAAATCCAACGTCCAATAAAATAAGCAAGCTGAAAAATTTAGTAACAAGGTCATAAGAATCCATTTTTCTTCTAAACCCTAATCCGTGCATTAGTGAGTGTTGTTCTCTCAACATATTTTCAAGAGATAATTCTCTAATGTTCAGACCTCTTTTCCTCAAGTTCGAAACTTGCACAAAACAAAAACACTAGCTCATAGAAACACTAGAGCCGTAGCCTTCATCCTCAAAACATCATGCTTACAAGCTTAAGCAATAAAGTTGAGTCTATATTCCTTTTAGAAGAAAACAAAACCCTAATCTAGCCAAGTGCACATACGTGTGCTCATGTGAGAAATTCCACAAAAACCAACATTATAATCTTCTTAGCCGTGGGTGTGTGCATGTGAGCAAGTGTTCATGGTGAACTTAGCCAAGTCCGAAACTTGCTTTCCATTGGCCGTGTGTATAGTGTAAGGAAAAAGAGTATGCATACTTCTTACCTCGCTTGCCCTCAAAAAGATGTTTGGGTGAGAAAAAGAGCAATGTGAAGAGTGTTTGGATGGTGAGAAAATGATGGAACGTAGAGAGAAAGGTGGTGGCCAAATGCTCTCCAAAGAAATCCTCCAAGTGACTAAAAAAAATATATTTTCGGCACCCTCCCTTTTTATAGACACAAAAAGCTTCTAGCACAAGCCAAGCTTATTTGCATGGATGCCAAGTGGCATCTCACCCTAAGGCCTCTTCCTTTTCCTCATCACTTGATTGCGTTGGGAACACAATAGGACCTTTTGCACAAGTGGCACCTCCTTCCTCAAAACCGAAACTTCATTCCACCTTTGCCCCTTCACCTCATGTCTTGGTTCAATGAACCTTGTGGCTAAATGGTCTTTTATCAAGCTAAAATCTTCCTCAATCTCTTACATGTGTGCATGTGTGCCAAGTGGCATATGAGAAGTGTGGGTGTGTAAATGTCGCCGAAATCTCCATCTCTTCCCAAGGAGATTTTTTTCTTTCTTCTACCATTGTCTTGGACAATGCATGATTGGTCATTGCGGGTGGCAATGCACAAATTCCCTTACCCTAGCCATCCACCTCAAGTAAATCTTTCACAAAATCCTTCTAGAAGCTCCATAAACGTGTGGCTCTCCCTTTCTATGTAGATTTCGCTCCTTCCCAAGACAAGACATCCTCTCTTTCCTTTTTGCATGCATGACACATGGAAAAAAGCAAGACTACTTTTCCCTTTTCTTCTATGGTTGCCATGCAATGCCTCTTGGCCTTCCCTAGGCTCTACTTTTCCATAACCTCATCATCTTCCCTCTAGAATCTTTCTCTCATAGTGACAAGTGTCAAAAAACCTCTTCTTACAAGCAAGCCTTCTTGCATGCATGACACATGGCAAGAAAGTGGGCGATCCTCTATGGTAGGGGGCAAGGCCAAACCCTAGACTCTTTCACCTTTCTTCCCTCAATTTAGTCTAGATTCATCAAGTCCTAGATATAAGCTCCATTGGATGACATGTGGCGTTCAAAAATTTGGGTTGGGCATGAGCCCTAGTTTTATTGGGCTTCAAAACCCTAATTTCCTAAAGAGAATGAAACAATCATGGGCTTGGGCCTTCTCAAGGCCTTAAGTACCTAGTCCAAACCAATTTCTAATTGGGTTACTCCACCTCTCTATGGTCCATTTAACAATATATAATAAAATGCATAAAAAACCTAGCAAAAATCTTGGTCGTCACACTGAGCCATAATCATTTACGGGGTTTCGGTTTTAACAAGAAGCTTAGAGAAGGAAGGAGAAAGTCCATTTTTGGCCAAGGGGAAGAAGGTGCCACTTGGCAAACATATAAGATGAGACTTATGAGTTTTCAAGAAGGGAAGAAGCCAAAAGGGCTTTGGTTTTGCGGAGCCACATGCCACATGGTGATTGTGTTATATCCCTCTACTAGATTCATTGTATTTAGACCTAAAAGTGGAGGAAGAAAGGAAAAGGAAGGGGTTTTTAGGCATGGCAAAGGTCACACACGCCACATGCCACATGCCACATGCCACATGCCACTTGGCATTCATGCATTTAGCCCCTAGGGTTTCTAGAAGCTTGCAATCATGATGAAAGGTCTCTAGGGTTTTGGCCACACATGCCCCTTTGTCTTTTTGTGCGGGATCATTGAACCTAGACCACAAAAGAGATGATGCAAGGCTTTAAGGTTTTGGCTAGGGCAAGAAACCGCCACGTGTCATCCATGCAAGATGTGTCCCTTAGCATTTCAAAGAGAAACAATGATGAGGGAAGAGGAAGAGGTAGTTTTTAGCAAAAGCAAGAGGCAAGGTGCCACATGGCACCCATGCACAAGAAACCTTTCAGTTTCCACATCAGAAATTAATGATAGGAGAGAGAATGAGTGGAATTTGAAGGAGGATATAAAAGGAGCGAAATTAATGGCCGACACCCTTACCCCTACCGAAGGCACACTAAGAGTCACTTTCACTCACTTCTGATTTTTCCTCTCCTCTCCTCTCCTTCTCGCCTACCTTAGAAGAAGAAGAAAGAAAACCACCACCATTCTTCCACCTACACGCCACCTTCACACAAGCATAAGGAGGAACCAAGAACCTCATGTGAGGAAGAGTTTTTGGCACTATAAGAATATTTGATTTCTATCTCTATCTCCTCCACATGAACATGCGCACACACACACACACACACACACACACACACACAAGTTGGAGAAGTGATTCGGCCTAAGGAAGTTGAAGCAAATGTGGCATGACCTTGTTGTATATCCCACGGGACAAAAGGGAATGTTGGTTCGACCAAAAGAAGGCAACTTTGATTGGTATGGTTGTTTAAGGGTTTCTCTTTTAAGAACCCTAGCTCGATGGTGGAGTAAGAAAAGATGTTGAAGGGAGGGCGACGTGTTTGGCTCTTACTAGGGTTTGTGCGAGGTGCCACTTGATCTTTGTTTCAAGAAACCTAACCTAAGGGTTTCCATGCATTTAAGCCATTAGGGTTATATCGAGTAAACACATTCTTCACACCAAAAGCCAATGAGAAAGAGCTTGTAGCCGAGTAGGGTTAAGGGCACAAAACCCTAGTTCACACCACACACATGTTTGGTTTAGTGTTGAATCCGAATCTAATAGGTTAGAAAACATACACTTCCAGCTTGCTTGATCGTTGGTATTTTTACTTTGAAAAATTTGTAAATTAACCTCTAACTTACTATTGGATAATGTATTTATGTTTATGTATAAACTTTGCATCTTGATCGTTCAAATTGGATTATGGAATTGTTGCTTGTCACATGCTATAATTTGTGTCTCTTATGTACATTTTACACTTAAAAATGATTGTTTGTTGATTGGTTGGTTCATATGGCATGTTCGGATTTTGAGAATTGGTATATGATTTGTTGAGCTCTCACATGTTGTATACAAGTATATGTTTCAGCATGTTCTAATTCTTTCAAGCTGTACACTTGAGGCATTCTTGTATATGACATAAGTACATGGCATTGCTGCATGAAAGTTACATGGTTAGATGTCTAATATTTTCAGGTTGTGTATTAAAAGAAATGGTTTTCTCACAACCCCAAATGCTAGGATGAGAGAATATCCTAGTGGAACTTCTCTATCCTCTTTGAAGTGCTTAAATTGGAGAAGTAACCCCTGAGTTGACCAATCACATTCAACGGACTTCAAATGGATTCTTTTAAATAATTCCGGAGTGAAGTATCACCTAACCCTAATGGGTGCAATACATTGAGAATGCGGTGAAGGCGAATTGCAAACTATCATATCATATGGATTTTAACATACTCACACCTGGTCAAGAGGACAGGCAATGTGATGCGGCAACTAATAGAGAGTACACAGTGCTTAGGAGAGCTATGAGGTGTCCACACATTGTTATATGGCTTAATGATTACAAATGCTTAATATGAATCGAAAATGATATTTTGTTACATGGTCATTTTGTTACTCTGTTACATGATTACAAGGTCAATGTTTGAAAAAGTACATGTACAAGAAAGAATCAAGTTTTCAATCAAGTTCATGTCCATGCTCATGCATTCATATTCATGGTTTGCCTTTACATGCTTGAAATCTCAATACCATATAGTTATTTCTTATTTAAAAGCTACCTCGCGTTTTCTTGGAGATTCAAGACATTCTAAATGAAAATTACATTCCAAAATGGGCTCCCGAGCTTGAGAAAGCCCTCACTCTAGAGAGCCTTTTGGATTACGTGAATGACTATATAATTCAGGCATGGAAATTTGTATTGGAAGCCGAAGAGGTCACACGAAGTTTTGGGTTACAATTATTCGGGCCCTAGGTTTTATGAGAGGATAATTCATTTTGATGAATTTGTGACTTGGTATCAAGGGTTGCGCTAAACCCTTTTATTTTGTATTGGGAGACTTTTGAACAACTTTGGGATCAATAGTTACTTTATTTGGTACCATATTTTCATTGCTCAAAAACTTTACTTAGAAATAAATTTTTCCGCTACGATTATTGCGTACTATTAGAAACATGGTAGGTGTATTGCATGTTAATTGTCATGAATAAGGGGTGTGTAACTTAGAGTTGCATGTCCTGGTGCTTTAGTCTTCATCTAATCCTAAGCGAGGTTTGGGGGCAACATATTTATTTTTTAAAATTTTCAAATGGAGAGTCATGTGAGGAGGTTGATTTGTGAGTGTTTTTTCCTATTGCAAGTTAAAATGGTATAGGGAATTATATTTATTTCTACAGTGATTCAAGTGTACGATCAAAGTATTATATATGAAGAATACTATGCATCAGCCATTATTCACTCTCACACCCCACACCTATAGTTTTTTCATAGGGTGTGAGATGTTTTTCATAGGGTGTGAATGTGTGGGGTGGTAAATAGTGGCTAATGAGAATAATATTTTATTATATAATATATATATATATATATAGAAAATGATAATAGTCAAATTGTGCATAATTTTTCTACTTTAAATAAAACATTATCATAATTATGTAGTGTTAATTCTTATATTTTAATTAATTTTGAAATAATGATTTTTTTTTATAGGAATAATAAACAAAATAATCTTTGAAGTATGATGAAAAAAAAGAGTAGCTAAAATGAAAGGAAATGTTGGACGAAATGCTAAATTGCGTAGAAAACATGCTGGAACATGCGGAACGTAAAGGCTAAGGGGGGCGAGGGGGGGAAATTCTGGTGGATACGAAACGGAAAAAAAAATAATAAATAAATAAATAAAAGAAGGAAATTTCATTGGCATTGGTCTAACCAAAGCCAAAGCTAAATTTGGCTAAAACTAGATGTTCTGCCTAAAAGTTAAAGTCATTCTAGTAGAATCCCACAATGGATTAGGTAACTATAAGCTAAAATAATAATATAATATTATTTTTTAATAATAATATTTTTATTTATTTTTTTTCAACCTAATTATCCAACACAGACCACATCTACAATTCTTGTGAGGAATGTCTTCGTCTCCGGCATACATTCCCTTAGTGCCACATCTAATTGCACTGACCTTTCTTCACCAGCTACTCTCTGTTGCAAAGCTTCATCTAATTCTCGCTTCAGTGATGCTACTTCTACTTTTGTCTTCTCCCAATCTTCAAAAAGTCAGTCAACAAAGGAATTACTATGCTGTCAAATGAAGGCATAATTTAACAACATCCACATTATAAGGCAATCAATAATTTTGCAAACCATATATGAAAAGGAAAATTCTATTTGCAATCTTGAATTGGGAGACTGCGTGTGCAGTCCCATTGATAAATGAGTTAAAAGGAAAAAAAAAACATCATTTTAAAAATGATATTATTGTAATTTTAAAAAATTTTAAAGATAGCTATATGGACTTGCATGAGCAGTCCCCAGATGGGGACTGTATGTAGACTAACTCGTATGAAAAAGTCTCACTTTTTGAACAAGAGTAGTACACTGTGCAATCCATGCTTTTGCAACAAATTACAAGGATACTCAAAAGGGGGTAAAACGACACTCGGAGAGGGATGGAGAAAGCTTATCATTTAGGATTTTCAGGTCGAGTAATACTACATACAGTCCGCAACTATCGTTTCTCATCTAGTATTCATTGGAAGGTACACCACACAGATACAATCTTTTCTTTCATTAACCAAAGTACAAATTATTTTAACCAAACAAGGAGCCCTTAGTTTGAGGAGATGGATGATTCAAAGAATGCCAATGTGTCTTCGTGAAAGTAGTTGCAGACTTGGAAAGGAACTATGGTATCTAAGAGAGACTACTTCGATATTTCAAAAACCATTTTTTTTTTATATAAGCCTTTAATTGAACCATTATTTCTATGAATAAGAGTTTTGGTATCAACCATGGTATCATCCAATGGAAACAAATCCTTCTATTAAAAATTTAAATGTTACGGTAATTTCTTTTTTATGCACATATAACACAAGCTTTTCGGTGACAACCTCCAACTAATAATGTGCAAAATAAATCTAAAAGCAGAAGGTTTCATGGAAAAGTTTCTCAGTTCTAAAAATTTGATTCGGATGTTTGTCAACCAGCCCCTCCTCCCTTGTGGAATACTAATTAGCAAGACCCCCCAATAAGAAAAAGATAGAACTAGTAGATTCAAAATCTGATTCCATCAAGACTAATGACTAAAAAAATATCACTTTGCTTGGTCCCTAGCCTTGAAGCGATGCATTGCCAATTACTATCTATGTTAAATTTCCATCCATACATCTACATACTTTTTTTTTTAATTGTCATTCAAAAAGTCAATCATCTGATAGCTGAGATTCACCTCCTTAATAAAGTGAAAACTTCTTTCAGTAGACTAGGTAAAATAATGCCAAACAACATTGATAATAATCTCATTTCAAACTGGCAAAGAAATAACTAACCAAGCAAAACATTAATGAATTACCTCTTCTTCATTTCCTTTTGAAGAGTTGTGTATTGTGCCAGCTGAGATGATGGTCGTCTATAAAGATTTCTTCCTCCAAAGCGATGTCTTGTGGTCCATTATGCTACCCATTCCAGCTTGAATAGTGAAAGGACTTTATAGAAAGTGTTAGAAAGCACAACGGAAAAATACCTCAAGTACAACTTAATAAGTTGCTCCACAAGTTTATCCAGTTTAACAAATCTCAAGCGTCTCCTCTTAGTGGCGAAATGTACCACATAGTATAGAGTAGAGTAGCACTCAACGCATCTACAACCCAAAATACTATTTCAAGAGAGAACAAAAAGATAGAGTTTTTGTATTTCAAATGATCCAAAAAAACAATTGAGGGGGGCTATATACAACCCAACCCACCCCACATGGCTGGCCTTAAAGACCATCCTTCATTTGCCAAATAAATGGCAGTAATGCATGGCCTTTAAGCCATACGTTACAAGCAAGTAACGCATGGCTTAAAGCCATGCGTTATACATAGGAAAGGAAGGGGTCTGCCCCACGTGGGTGCCTCTCCATTTAACATCTCTCACTCGCACACATTGGGCATGGCCCCAGGTCTGGATTTCTCTAATGTTCTCAATCTTGTTCATACAAGTAAATAGGTTGTACGACCACTAAACACATTTATAAAAGAAAGGTGAGAGTACTTCACCAAATCTCTCCCTGAGAAGACTAGCATAGTAACATCCTTAATATGTCTTGTCTTGTCATGTCCTAAACTCATTCGATCGCATCAGATCAAGCATTTTTGAACCCTCTTGAGTTCCAAAAAATACTCAGAATAATGCTTGACTTCCTCCAATGTGTAGCGTTATAGTTTGATGTCAGCAAACACCCTCGAAGATATGACGTCGAATAGTCTTCCCTTTGCACTCATGTCATTCAACTTTGGTTGAATCACTTTCCCAGCAATGCCTCTTTAGACCGTATCAATCATGACCACAGACAACATGCCAAAGTAGTAGACATCACAACCTCCATTTTATGACATAGTTAAAAGTAAATAAATGACACTTAAAATTATGAGACTCACACAGTGAGAAAGAAGGGAACCATTTACTCACTTACTCATTTGGTCGAATAAGCACATGTAGCATGAAACACATGCTACGGTAGATTTCTCTATCTCAAAGAGCATATGTTTTTATCAACACTATATAGATCTTAGTCTAGCCACTCCTTAAGCGTCTAACCCGAGTTCCTCCATTTGCTCGCCTCCAAGGCATTAAAGAGGATCTCACATCTGGCTAAATACATGCTACATGGATGGTGAGCTAACCCATGCATAGTCCTCTCAATAGATCTTATCTTTATCAACACTGTACAGATCTTAGTCTAGATGGTCCTTAAACATCTAACCCGAGTTCCTCCATTTGCTCGCCTCCAAGGCATCAAAGAGGATCTCGCATCTGGCTAACTACAGGCTACATGGATGGTGGGGTAACCCATGCATAGTCCTTTCAATAGACATCATCTTAGCTCCCACTAAGGCGACATATCTTTATGTCAACCAACTTATCCCTTTGGACAAGTATCTAGGGACACAATGTCTCATCTCTATTTGCTACTCAAGCGCTAGAGGCGATTGCTTATGTGAGTGAGCCGATCTAAACCTGTTGACATATCTTTTGTGTGTGTATTAGAAAAAACAATACGACAAAGACAAGAATTGAATCATATTGTATTAATATCCCAAAGGAAAGGTTACATCTCAATTTCAATGTCACTTGAAATACAAATTATATTTACAATCTACGCAGTCCTAGATTCCTAACATGAGCTAAAAAAACATCTCTTACTATAGGTTTTGTTAAGGGATCAGCAACCATACGACTAGTAAAAAGGTGTTTCAGGACCACTTCCTTTTACGCTACCATGTCTCTGATGTAATGATATGTGATATCAATGTGTTTGATTCTTCCATGATACTTTGAGTCCTTAGCATATGCGAGAGCTGTCATGCTATCGCAAAATATCGTCACTAGATCTGAAGAATTCGTGCCAATGTCTAAATACTTGAGGAACCTCCGTAACCAAACATCTTCTTAAACTGCTACTGGACAAGTTATGTATTCAGCCTCCATGGTGGATAAGGCTATACAATGTTGTTTCTTACTGCTCCTTGTAATAGCACCATTATTGAGCATAAAGACATACCCAGTGGTTGATTTACACTAATCTAGGTCACCTCCCTAATCAGCATCGCTGGTAAGCTCTCTATTACAAATCCGAACCTTGATAGCATAACACATAGTCCGCAGTTCCCCAGAGATATCTCATATTCTTCTTGGCTGCTTTCTAGTGAGCTAGTATGGGGTTAGATTGGAATCTACTCACCAAATCAACTACATAGCATATGTCTGGCCAAGTACACATCATTGCACACATCAGGTTACCCACATCATTAGCATAAGGAACACGGGTCATCTTTTTCATTTCTCTTTGAGTCTTAGGACACAACTCTTTGGACAAGTTCTCGCTTCTTGTAATAGGGGTGTCAATGAAACACATTCACTCATTTGGAAGTGCTCGAGAACTTTCTTAATGTAAATCTGTTGGGACAAATACAAAAGTTTCTTTGAGCAATCTCTGTAGATCTTAACTCCCAGAATGTATTCTGACTTACTCATATCCTTCATCTCAAAATTGAAGGATAACCACTCTTTTGTGGTAACTATCAACCCTTTATCATTTTCAGCCAATCGTATGTCGTCAACATACAATGACAACATAAGGAAACTCTTCTTGGACCTTTTGACATAAATACAATGGTCTTCTGTTATCATCGTAAACCCATTTGAGAGAATGGTTTGATGGAATCTGTGATACCATTGTCTAGATAATTGCTTTAGGCCATATATAGATCATTTGAGCTTGCACACTTGCACTTTTGACCTTTGACCACAAGTTCGTGGGTTGATCCATATAGATCTCCTCATCTAGTTCTCTATTAAGAAATGTTGTCTAAATGCCCATTTGGTTGAGTTCCAAATCCATGTAAAATACTATAGCTAAAATCAGGTGATCTGAGGCAAACCTCACCACTAGTGAGAAAGTTTCTTCATAGTCTACACCCTCATGTTGGGTATATACTTTTGCCATTAAGCAAGCTCTGTACCTTTCTATTGATCCATCTTATTTGCGCTTGACCTTTAGAATCCATTTGTTCCCAATAGCCACGCGCCCTGATGGTAGATCTACCAGATCCCATATCTAATTTGTCCTCATAGACTCTATCTCATCTTTTAGTGTTTTCATCCACTCATCTTTAGTAAAAGAAGAGAGAGCCTCTTGAATTGTTCTAGGCTCATCATCATCTTGCGGAGCTACCATAAAAACTTCCCCTTCAATCTCAAAACGACAATGGGGAACACTTTCACACGTACTTCTATGCGGCTAAGCCTATTGTGGTTCATATACAAGTGGTGTGCTCCCACTCAGAAATAAGTCACTCTCACAATTTGTAGGAGCTTGAGAAATTTCTTCATCATTCTCAACTAAACCTCTTGAAGTGCCTTCCTCTTGATCCACAGTCTCATGGAGTTCCAAACTCCTATCAACCTCACCCCTACTTGGAAATTCATCCTCAATGAAATCTACATCTTATGACTTAATCTCAATAATAGTTCCATCAGATTGTTCACCTAGTTCACCTATTAGAACATACCCTTTTAAGTGTTCTAAGTACCTTATAAAGATACACTTCTTTCCTCAAGGGCCTAACTTCCCATATTTATGAGAAACATTGTGAACAAAATCCGTTGAACCCTATGGCCTCAAGCTATTCAAATTGAGTTTCTTGTCGGTCCATAGGTCATATGGGGTGGAAGATACTGATTTGGAGGACACTCGATTAAGAATATATGCAATAGTCAAAAGTGCATCCCCTAAAAAAGAAATTGAAAGGTTTGCTTGCGCCATCCAATACCTAACCATCTCAAGTAGTGTTCGATTTCTCCTTTCTGCCATGCCATTTTGTTGTGGCATACTTGGCATCATCGATTGTCTTTTGATTCCTTTTTCATCACAGAGCCTTTTAAATTGCTCAAAGAGATATTCTCATCCTCGGTCAATTCTTAGAGTTTTTAAGTTTTTGTCTAGCTGATTCTCAACCATTCTAAGATATCGCCAAAGCACTCCAATACTTTAGACTTGTGAGAGATTAAGTAGACATGACTATAATGTGAAAAATCATCTATAAATGTGATGAAGTAAACACCTCTATGTCTTGCCTCACACTCATTGGATCATAGATGTATAAATAGACTAATTGCAATGTAAAAGATGCCCTAGTGGCTTTTCCGAACGATTTCTTTTGACTTTTCCCATACGACAATGTTCACATGTGCGAAAAATGACCATAGTTAGATTGTCTATTAGACATTCTCTAGCTAATCGAGTCATTCTATCTTACCCTATAGGGCCAAGCCTAACATGTCATTTATATGAATCCAAATTATCAGATGCAGTAAGAAAAGCAATAGAATCATTCATATTTGAATAATTCAAATCCAATATCATAAAACTGTTTGATAAAAAAGCATAACCATAAAACACATTGCCCAAATAAAAGGAAACACCATTGTTTTCAAATACAATCCGAAAACTAAGTCTTAATAAAGTAACTACATAATGTAAGTTTCGTTAGATCTCAGGAGTGTATAGCACATCGTAGAGAAATAAAGTGCGGCCACCTCCCAAGTCCAACTTGTAAGTACTAAGTTCTAGCACCTCCACGCTAGTTTCATTCCTCACCTTGATATCACGACTCCCAACTAGAATCTGGTGATACTCCACAAAGCTGACTCGATCTCGCGCTATGTGTTCGGTCGCTCTTGAATCAACAGTCCGCATAGGATAAGAATGAGCAATCATCACATGATTAGTTACAAAAACAATGCGAGAAAAGTCAAAGTGTACCTTTTTCAACTCAGTGCAGTCACGAGCAAAGTGGCCTTTCTTTCCGCAGTTGAAGCACTCTAATTTTGATTTGTTCTTCCTGCGCTTGCCCCTCTTGCTATGCTAAGAAGTTTTTGACATTTTCTTAATTTTTCCAACAACTACCCCTATCTTGGACTTCTTGAGCTTAGGCCTAGATACCTTATGCAAACCAGACTCAGCCATATAGGCCGAATGTTTGGGCTTAGCAACCTCTAGGCGCTTTTAGCTCCAAGCGAAGCAAGACATCATCAAAGTCCTTGATATTCTTATTATGCGTCAGATTCTGGCTCATATTCTCCCAAGAAATTGGTAGTGATCATATCACTGTCTGGACTTGTCATTCATCTATCAGATTGTTTCCTGTCGTCCTAAGTTCGCGAATCATGGTCGACATAGACCTAAGATGCTGCTTCATCTTTTGGTCAGAGCATCTTATAGGAGTCAAACCTCATGGTTAATCCATGTAACCTCTTGGCTGAAGTTCCTCCAAATTTCATTTTCAAAGCTTGCAACAAGCTTTGGGCAGCATCATAGGTTTCGAACTTACACATGAGATCATTGTGCATGCTACTCAACATGATTATGCACGCACACTGCTTCTTCTTAGCCCATTGAGTATAGGCTAGATCATTTATCTTGTGTTGTTCTGAGTTCCCTTCCCCGGGTGCAGTAAGGGAGTGAGATAAGGCCTCCAAGACCTCTTGCTCACCTAAGACATATTGGATTTTGCGATACCAAATGTCATAGTTATCCTCATCCGATTTCTCCCCTTTGTTTAAATGGGCAACTATACCCTTGGATGTCATTTCACTACAATATGCAAAGAATAGATATTACACACACACCTAAGAAATATGTCACGTCCATCCAAGCTAGAAAAAATAATACAAACATGTTGCAAAATCGAAAAATCGCTAAACTTCATAATTATCTCTTGCGCCACAATGTCCAATTATTAATTTCTTACACAATTTTCATACAAATTAAAAAAAAAAAAGGGAGCTCAAATCCTCTTGAATCTCAACCCTACTCTCACTATCTTAAGCAGTCAGTAACCTTTTGGACCAGTCTACAAGGACAGCTACTCAGACTACAACAACATGTTAGGCCAGCTACAAGGATAGCTACTCAGATTGTAGCGAACTATTGAGCCAGTCTACAAGGATCGATCTTTTTTAAGACCATTACAGTCCATTTTTCTTGTTCCAATAGTGCATTTACAGTTTTTACTGGAGCCACCATAGTCTTTTGGCTATACATTGCATTTACAGTTCTTACTGGGGCCACCATAGTCGTTTGTCTATACAATGCATTTATAATTCTTATTAGGGTCATTGCAATTCTTTTAACCTAGTATTCACACTGATAATTCTAACTAAGACTACTTAGTGAGAATTTTCTATTTTATCACTGAAAGAAATGAAGACTAATATCTAAATATTATAGCCTAATATTCATAGATGATAAAAAATATCACATATCCACATGTTCAATTCACACAAATATGTAATCACATTTAATCTAAAATATTAAATAAAAAATTACATGTAATATAACATTATGTAATTAAAAACAAAATAGCATGAATATAACCATATATTCACATGTAATCACATTTAATCTAAGACATTAAATAAAAGATCACATGTAATATAACAATATATCTTAGAATATTTTAAATCATGCAAAAACATTTTGTATTCTTTTTTATAAAACAAAATAAATGTATAATAAGTATATTTAAAACCCCCCCACCTAAAATAAAGGAAAGTAGCAACCTAAATGGTGCACATTGCCCTTGTTTAACCCGTGGTCCTGGGTTCGAATCCCAAGGGTGCCACTTTCATGCCTTTCTATTTTATTTTGTGTTAAAAGAATGGACTCAAATAGTGTTGCGCCGCAAAAATGGCCACTTTTTTTTTAACAGAATGGCCTATTTGGCCCAAGCCCAAAATTTTCTTTTTTTGGTTAAAGAAAAAACAATGGGTCGAAAGCCCAAACCTAGCCAAAACAAATAGCCCAAATGACTTGAAAAGTCATGTGAATAGTAGCCCTTACACAGTATGAACCCAACTGCCGCTAGAGACCACCGCAAGCAACCTCAGCCACTTCCATCGCTAAAAATTATTTACTCCAAGCATCCGGGTGGTGTTGCACCACCCACTAGTGGGCACAACACCCAAGTGGTGTAGCACCGAGGTGCACGCAGCACCTCACGATGGTGCTTGCACCATCTAGCAATGGTGCAGCACCTCGCTGCCCATGGTCACTCAAAAAAATTTAAAAATAAAAAACTGTGCCAACACCACTAGTGCGCACGCTTTGGATTTTATAAAATATAGGACAAAAAAAAATGGCACACAGATTTCATTCATATGCAAAAAGTATATATATATATATATGTATATATATATAAACTGAGAACAACTAAAAAATATGCTCACTAATGTTAGAAAGCACAGCGAAAAAATACCTCAAGCACACTTTACTATGTTACTCCACAAGTTTATCCAGTTTAGCAAACCTCAAGCGTCTACTCTTAGTGGCGAAGTGTACTATGTAGTATAGGTAACACTCAACACATCTAAAACTTAAATATTATTTCAAGAGAGAACAAAGAGAGAGAGAGCTTTTGTATTTCAGATGATCCAAAAAAACAATTGAGGGGGGCTATATATAGCCCACCCCACGTGGCTGGCCTTAAAGGCCAGCCTTCATTTGCCAAATAAATGCCAGTAACGCATGGCTATACACAAGAGAGGAGGGGGTCTACCCCACGTGGGCGCCCCTCCATTTAACAGAAAGAATCTACACAAAACATTGAACAAAAAAATGCATGACTGGTGTTTCATATTAGAAACTAATCTGGATCACATAGTCATATACAACAATCTTAAAAAAATCTTCTTGCAACAAAATTTCTTGAAATTATAGTTCCATTCATTAGATATTTTTCAAATGTTTTTAATATTAAAGTAAACATTAAAACAGAAAGCATATAGGGGTGTCATCTAAGCACACAAGAAGCATACTGTCTCAAGAGCATTGTTGAGAACGGCGATTCGAGGGAGAAAATGGAAAGAAAGCGAGAGAAAGTAAGTTTCATATCAGAGACTGTACCTCTAGGAAACAGAACCAAACACGATTTGAGAAGAGAGAGAGAGAGGGGGAGAGAAAGTGAGAGAAACGAAGAGAGTGAGAAAATGATCGGAACCAAAATTATGCGGAGCAGCCAAAACACAATTAATTATTTTAATTGAATAAAATATTCATTTGGCTCCCAAGCATTAGGACACCAAATATGACTTTAGCAATACATTCACAGTAGCTCAAAGTCTCACTTTTTGAGTTTTAGCTAGTTCAATGTAAGACTTTTAAACTAAAATTAGGTATATTTTACAATTCACTGGCATTTGGCTAGGCCAATGCCAGTGCTCTAGTCTATATTTTGCAATTCATTGGCATATGGAGGCCCTTTCATGTTGGGTGAAATAAAAAGAAAATAAAAAGACTCTGCGCCGCAGGACTTGTACAGAGAAGAAAAATCGGAGTTCCACCTCAAGTTGTGCAGAGCTTAGTTTACGTTCTGAAATTACTGTAATTTTTATTTTTCTTTAGTTTATTTTAATACTATTTTAATGTTTATTTACGTTCAGCTTTTTTTTTTTTTTTTTTTATAAACATGTCTAGCTAGATTTTCAACTAAGATTGAGAATGAAACATAATTGAAGATTAGTAATATTATTTATCATATTGATTTCATCTCCAATTATTTGTGTTTAACGATCCATTGTTCTTGCTTCATATAAATTGAGAGAGATAGAATTCTTGGTATGAGTTAAATCATATTTTTCTAATGATCTAGAACAATCTTAACCAATTGAAAGCCTGATTCATAATTTTGTTAAAAATATAATCTTATATCTTTTTTATTTGTTTTAATAGATAAAAGTAATGATTTGATTTTATATCTTTGAGCGAATAACATACTTTAGATATTTTCTTAAAAAGGTTTCAACAATGATATTTTCTATGATAACAAAATTGATTTCTAAATTATCATGTAGATGTTCGGGAAGAATCAATTATCATAAATATATTACTATAAATTAATGAGGAGATTTCCAAAACCTTAGTACATTTTATTAATGATAACAAGTTAGTGGCCCTTGCAGTCTTGGCTCTACCCAAGGTAGCAGGTAAGAGCATACCCCTCCTCAAGAATGGGTATCACAAAGTGCATCGCCAATGACACATTATAGTACTGTTCAATCCATCCCTTAACCTCATGGGTATTCAATGTCATGGCCAGTTCATTTATTTCCTCAAGAGGCAAACTTACAATCATTTCTTTTCTTTTCTTTTCATTTAGCTTTTCTTTCCTTATCTTTCATTCATTTAAAATATATAGTCAAACTACATACATATTAGGTAACCAGGAATCATACATTTCATATATCATACGCATCACATGAATAATAAGGGTTTATGTAACAAGGGCTACCAAGAACAATCTATACATAGATACTTGTAAGCCTATACATATTTATACAATTATAAAATGACATTTTTCAATTACATAAAATGATACAAAAAGACATGATCATAGTCATTTACCTCAAGGAGGTGATGGTCATGCCTCTACCACCAAAGTTCCAGATGCCTCTGGACATGTACAATGGGACTAGAGATCCTCTCGAACACCTGAAAATCTTCAGAGCCCACATGAATCTGCTTGGTTTCCTGAGAGAAGTGGCCTGCAGGGCCTTCCCACTGACTATGGTTTGGGTTTGGGGGCCAACAAGAGTATGGTTGAGGTTTTTGGCACCCGGGTCCATAGACAGCTTCGAGGAGCTGGCTCATCTATTCCTCACACAGCTTATGGCGAGCCAGAGAAGGAGACGCCCCACAACATACCTCCTCACCATTAAGTAAGGGGAAGACGAGAGCCTAAAGGCAAACCTATCCAGATTTAACAAAGAGCGGATGACTATGGACGACCAGGACGAGAAGTTAACGTTGGCGGCCCTCTTGGGAGGAGTGTGGCCTCAATCCCAGTTCATGGTAGGGCTGGCAAGAAGAAATCCCTACAAAAACATATGGCCTTCGATTTGACCAGTTGGCGCTCATCATCCAGAGAGACAACCACCAGCCAGCCCAAGAGGACGACTAAAACATTGTTAGCTACCGTTATTACACCTACCACCAGTCCCCCACCCACAACACCGAAGATTGCCTTTCCTTGAAAGAGGAAAAAGAGCAGATTAGGCGATCGAGGCCGCGGTACCCTCCCACCGGAAGGCTAGAGCGGAAATGGAGGAGGAGGTCGTGAGAAAGAAGTACGGAGAGGATCAGAAGGCCAAAAAGGGAAGGGAGCCTGAGGTAGAGAGTAGTCGCAGGGACCCCAACACGATCGCCCCTACACACCTATCAAGGAGGACTGCCTCTAGGGGAGATTAGAACCATCATGGGGGGCTTCGTTGGTGGAGGCGTAACCTCATCCTAGAGAAAAACTCACGCCAGGCGGGCGAGAAACCAATAGGTGTATTCAGCAGAGTGCCGCCCCAATGATTTCCTTTGGAGAGGGAGATAAGGAGGGGGTCCTTTATCCGCATGATGATGCCCTGGTGGTGACTATGTTGGTTGCCAACTTCACCACTCGGAGGATCCTTATCGACAATGGCAACTCTATAGATATCCTGTTCTGGGAAGCATTCATGCGAATGAGAATAGACTCTTCCTAACTCCAACTAACCCCCATGCCACTGAAGGGCTTCTCCAAGGACATGGTCCAGCCAGTCAGAACCATCACCTATCCTTCTTGGCAAGCAGCGCCCCTTTGACGGCCTTTGTCATGGTCGGTTTTCTGGTGGTGAAGGCCCCTTCATCATACAACGCCATAATTGGCTGACCAACCCTGAATAGCTTAAGTGCAATAACGTCGACCTACCACTTGAAGATAAAGTTCCTAACCGCTTGGGGGGTGGGAGAAGTTTGAGGAGAACAGGTCCTAGCGCGGGAGTGTTACGTGCAAGAATTGAAGCCAAATGGTAGCAGGGTGCACATGATCCAAGCCCACGAGACACTGAGCATTTGCAGTAGCTTCACTGTAAAGGAACCTTATGACTTGTAATTTACATTTCCGCATCGATGTGCAAATTCTATTAATGAGAATGTGGCTTTTTAGGAATAAAACGTAATATACACCAACGTAATCTTCATCAACGTAATCTCCATCAACGTAAACTCCACTAACATAAGCTTCGTCAACACGATCTCCACCAACGTGATCTCCATCAATGTATCTCTACCAACAAAATCTCCATCAACGACTACTTACCACCCTGCGAAGCACCAAAGGGAAGAGTTACACCAGAGGCTATTATATCCTTCTCACGGTGAAGAGTGAGTCAACCGTTGGCTGCTCGGCACTTACCTTCCTCGTAAGCGTTAACAGGCGGGAGCGGGTCCAGTGCCAAACTACCCAGTAAATTACCTCCCCACGGGGGATAGAGGGTGAGATAAGCCTTAAGACCATCTCACCCCTCCCACGATGGAGAGCGGGTCCAGCTTCTCGGCTACCTGAAAACTTAACCCAACCTCTGCCATGATGAAGAGTGGGATCAGCGCCACCGAGTAGATATCGTGTGTGCTAAATATAACTGAAGTGGAGGTCACAAATGAACGGGCGTGGAGGTCACAAAGACCACACGGTCCTCTCCTCGCCTATTGAGTATAAAGATCTCAACCGGGATGAAAGACTCATCTCGCCTTTTCTAGTTGTTGCCCACGATGTTATTTATGTTGGTCTTTTAAGTTGGTCGTTTAGACTACTCACCCAATTTAACCACCTAGAGCCTTGTCACCAAATCTTCATGCCTTCTGGTCACTAGTTTCCTCGCCTATTGAGAGGTAAGTCTTATTGCTTTTGGGTGAGAGAAATCTCTTTGCTAACCACAGGACTAGGCTCCTGGCCCAAATCTCATCGGCTCTCTTCAGATCTCGCTGCCTCTCATCAGTCTGAATCCGTAGTCTCTTCTTTTATAACAAAATGCTCTCATTTTATACTAAATCTTCTCATTCCTTCAAATCCAAGAAAATAAATAAAAATATGTAGAACTAAAATAAAATCAATAGTATTGAAGGGAAAATGACACTTTTCATAAATAAAAAAGTGATAAAAATCACATAAAAATAATACTTATCACTATCGTCGCTCCTAGCAACCTCTGTGCAAAACTTCTTTCCCTTTCTCAAAGGGGGAGGGCTCACCGAACACTTCTGAACCAGGGTGGCTCTAGCCTGCATAGGAATGGTATAGTCATTGAAAACAGTGTGGCCGAGGGGATGCAGGAAGGCCCCTATGTTTTCCTCCGAAAGGGCGTCGACCGAATGTTTTTGTGCCTATTCTCTGACCAGAGCGATACGTTGCAGCTCCTCAGGCGAGGCCTCTGGTCGCACCGCTTTGTCATCAGGGACCACTCCCCATATGGCCCAAACGGAGAACTTGCGGTGATTCACCTGCTCGAACAGAAATTCCCACCAACGGCTAGACACGAAGAAAAATTTGGGAGTCCAATTCTTGACCTTGCGATAGCGAGGCTATAGAGAAACGAGGACATGTGTCGTCCTAAAATTGCAAATGTTCCCCTCACGCTTTATGAGGTTATGAGCCAGGAAAAACTCACGGCCAGTAAAGTCAGCGTGCTCCGAGTCTGACTCCGACAAAGCCCGCCATTAGAGGATGGTAGCCAAGGCTAGGCGATCTAATAGGTCGCGAACAGGATGAGGGAATGGTAGCCTCAGCCTGCAAGAAAACATGCTAAGGAAGAGAGAAACCTTTGAATCATAACCCTCATCATCAATAGCACCCTCACGGGGCCCAGGACCCTCAAAACCCACCTTCTTCGGGACTTGAAAGGTGGAAGCCAGCGACGATAAGAACTCAGAAGTGACATTTGAACTCTAGTTATGCCCGATGAAGAATTGCTTCACGTTGCAAACCTCGGGCTGGTCCAATTCCTCGAGAATGAACAGTCTTCTTCGGAGCTATGAAAACTGAAGTAGATAAAGGCAATGGAAAGGAAGAGGAGTCAAAAAAAGGGAATGAGAAAACTAGAGCAAAAGGAGACGATGATGCAAAAAGGTAGCAAAAAAGGGGCTGAGTTGTGTTAATATTAAAGGAAAGTAACGGTTACCCTTTCATACCCACATGGCAGAATGGGAAATACGAAAGGGTTCAAATATCGCGAAATGTGCAGTACAATGGGACGTGGGAAACAAAATGGCATCTCGAGAATAGTCTGAAAAGTCTAATTCTTAGAATGGGAAGGGCAAAAACGTAAAAGAAGGGAGGGAAGTTTAAATAAATGGCAGTGGTGGTTAGCATCCCAAAAGCATGGGGACGCATGGGCCCAACGAGGTTGGTAAGACGTGGGTGTATCCCACCGCATGTACTGTGCGTTGCGACGTGGTGAGAAGGAACTTCCTGACAGCATCAATGCTAAGAGAGCGAAAAGGGCACAATCAAGTACGAGATCTAACCGTCATGAAATAGGCCAATAAAGTCGAAAGGAGAACTGTTGCCTGACATCATTAAGATAATGAAGGAAGCCACACATGCATAATCTTGAGCAGGAACCTTGTAAGCAGAAGAGAACGGAGAATAATAACTGCCCACTTCTAAGGAAGAGGATCTCAACAACAAAGACAATGAGAAGGTATGAAGAATGAGGACTGAAATAAAAAAGAATTCCCATCGGACTAGTCCTATGAGAACTGGTGAGGTAACTGTAAGGGTTTTTTTCCCCTTATCGGCCCATTGAGCAAGCTCACGAGGGGCCACTAAAAGTAAGTCAGAGAGCCCAAGTAAGGTTGAGGATCCTCCTCCAATGGAGTCAGTGGGCCTCTTCAGGGTACCCAGCCAGGGAGCAAGACCCACCCCTAAAGCGATCCACGTACAGGAAAAAAGGACGAAAAGGGACAGATAAGGCTCGCCACCCTGAGACTACCCAAGGACACCCTGCCTTTTAAAACCTGCACAAGCAAGTAGGCGGGAAACGTGAAAAATCCTTGATCTCCTAACAAACAGGCATGGAGAAGTTTAATGGGGAACGCCCACAGGATAAAGTAAGTCAGGAAGTCACGTCGTATTAATGGCACCATTACCCGGACTTCACACCACATTAATGACGTTGCCCTAGAAGCTACGCCACATTAAAGGCTACTGAAAAATGAACAGTGGAAAGGACATGGGATCCTCAAAGTCAAGATCCTCAAAGGCTACTAAGGAGATATACTGACTTTAGTATCGGAGACTTTCCGGCCATCACCAAGGCCCCCATTCTCCATCGTTGCTTAAAGTGTGTAGGTGACAACCCGAAAATTCGAGTTTTTGGAACCCGACTCAAAGGCGCACGAAACACGACGTTAACAATACTAGTATGTGTTAATTATTATAAAATAATGTACTTATACTATAATATAAGTAAACTAATAGTTTAGTATATGTATGTTAAATATCATATTATTACTAACATAGATAATCTGTAAAACCAGAAAAATCATACCGAAAAAGAAAAAATTGAAAGTTTCGATTTCAGTAATGTATCAGTTCGATATTGGTTCTTAACTCTTCAAAACCGGTGTATACCAATTTAGTTCTAAAAAATGTATAAAACCAGACCGAACCGAACCGATTACACCCCCTAAGCATCTTTATACTTTTAATAATTTTTAATGATGAGACCATTAATTGAAACAGTTCTGCTTATGATCGGTTGGGTTTATATTGGGTGTTTAATAGCCTCCAATGAAAATAAGACACGTAATTAGTTTTATATTAGACACAAGGCTTCGTTTGGAACCTAAAATCATCGTAATTCATCTCAACTTATCATTACAACTTTTTCAAATTCCAACACAAAATATAATAAACAATTTAATTTTTTTAAATCCTAAAATAATAATAATAATAAATAACAATATTCTAACAATATTTTATTATCTCAATCCAACTCAACTCAACTCAATTTAATATCCAAACGCACCCTAAAATTAGTCTCATTTGATTATACCAAGGAAACTCATTTCTGAGAAGAGAATGAACATTTGAACTTCATCTTCTTTATTTGGTTTTTGTTCGTAGAGTGGGTGCTCGCCGATAAATTTCCTTCCAGACTGTTTTTTGTTTAATTTTCTCCTCATTATATTGTGTTATCTCCTTCCTATTTCCCCATCACCTCTGCTACCCCAAAATTTTCTTCTTCTACTTCTTTTCAGTCTCTTATTTTGATTTTTCTTTCATTTTTATTAGTAACTTATTTCTCAGGCGATTTGTATTTTATTCTATTCTAATACTCCTTCCTCTATAAATAAGATAGAAAACAAAGGGCTATTCAATTTGTTATTGCATAATGTATAGACTCTCTGTAGAGTGTGGGTGTTTATATTTGTAGCGTTCTCTGGTCATAGTCTAAACAATTAGACAGCCAGAGTGTCAAAGAACTCGATGAAAAGTTGTCCTGCAATGGAGGTTGACATAAAAGAACCCATTCTACGAACAAAAACCGAGGCTTCTGTGGAAGGGGGAGAGGGCTTCCACGATGGAGGAGGAATTTTTTTCTCTCTCATCAATCAACTGTAGGCAGGCATATGATATGTATAATGGAAGAGTTACGTGACAAACACTCGTTGGGGCTATTATTTAAGGAAAAACATATGGACCGGTGGAAAGTTTTTCTCGATTTGAAAATAAGAGAAATGATACTTGCAGTCGTGAGCGTGCAGTCACCGTACAGTCGCTTTGAAAAAAGTGAATAAATAAGGGACCCACCTGAAAAAAAATTAATTTTTTAATAGTGGATCCCACTCTTTTTCAAAGCGACTGCACGGCGTTTGCGCATTCCACGATTGTATGTAGCATTACTCTGAAAATAATCCCAACTCGACTACTAACTTTTTAAAATAACTTCTTGAACCTATTATCAATTATATTTAGAGAAATGATATTTACAATCGTGAGTGTGCAAGCGTCGTATAATTTTTTTAAAAAAAGTGAATAAATATGGGATCCACATGAAAATAAATTAATTTTTTAATAGTAAATCTCACTTTTTTTCAAAATAATTACATGACATTTACGCATTTCACGATTGTACGTAACATTACTCTTATATTTATGTATAAATCCACGTACTTCATACATATTAAGCGTGCATTAATTCAAATATTGAACCTAATAATAATAATTAACCTACCCTAATAAATTTTGAAATTGTGACGTGTTCAAAATTATTCCATAAATCTTCAAAAGAAATACTCTCCCATTAATAATTTTGAGAGTCACGAGAGATATAAATGAATTATAATTACTGACCGGAAAAGATCCTTGAAGTAGGAAATTTCTGGACAATGGCTAGAAAAGGAGAATGTTAAATAGAGAGTCAGAAAATCGGGGGGCTTTTGGAGCTTTCCGTAAAAAAGAAAAAGAAAAGAAAGCAAACGAACTGATTTTTTAACCAGCATTTAAGGTTAGTCTTGCAGACTCTTGCTTCTGTACTTTTTCTTGGATTACGAGAACATGTTTGGAATATATCTCTTTGTATTCAGGTGAAGTTCTGTTCGATGCGAAGGATGGAAAGAAATTTAGAATGTTAAAGTATGCGTTGCGTTCATGTTTTCTTGTATTCGGAATGTTGGGCTAATTTGTCACGGTGAGATTGAGCTTTCAGAGTGCTCTCTATCTCTCTGTCTATCATCTTCCCGGCTCTTCGGTGTTTGTTTCTCGGATTTTTATCAACCTAAAAAAAAAACATTTCCGATTGTTTCGGTTTCTCTCTTTTTATGCTGTTGTTTGGTTTACTCGAGAAAAAAAATCTTTTGAAAAGAAAGTGAAACATTACGTGAAAGTAAACGCCTTAAGCATTATTTATTTATTTGACTAGCCATTGGTGCTTTCTTTGTTCTCCTCATTCTCGGTTATAGTATTCCAGTTCCTCTCTTCTCGTACCGCCCATCGTTTGGTTTATGAGAAAAAGAAAAGAAAAGAAAGAAACACAAAAGACAGAAATTGCGAAAAAACTTTTATTTTGACTTTCTCGGACCGATTTGCACCCTTTCTTTTCATTAACAGCCTTCTTATTTTTGTGTTACAAGATGATTGAGTCATCTTGCAGCGAAAAATGGGGCCTACAAGATATTCGAGCAATTTTCGGCCATCACCTTAAAATATTTTCAGTTTATTTTATGAATTGAAATAAAAATTAAAAATTGAATAAAATATTATTAAAATATTTTTATTTTAAAATTTGAAAAATTTGAATTGTTTATTTTAATTTAAATGTGAAATTAAAAAAATTATAATAATTAGATGAGATAAAATGAAATGATTGAGAAGTTTCTTGAAAACAAAGGAGGCCAACCGAGAATTTGTGCAACTCTTGAGATTAGTTGAGAATTCATTCAAATATTGGCATGTGGTTTGCATTTACATCTCGTTTGGATAGTGAAATGAAATGAGATGATTTTAGATAAAAAGTTGAAAGTATTTTACTTTAGAGAAATGAGAAAGAAAAAGTTTATATGCTGTAGAATTTTTTTATAGACCAAGGATTTTCCAAAATAAATTTTTTTGAAATGGATTTTATATTTGATTGTAAAAGTGAATAACTAGAATTGTTTATATTAAATTTGTGTGAGATCTGTTTTTTTTTTGTTTTTCACATAACTTGTATGAATTATTAGGACATTCTCAATAGTCTATTTAAATTGACATAGCGAGAAAAGTCTATTTTCATCAAATAAAATTTAGTATTTTAATGACACATTATGAAATGGCAAAAAAATGACAGTAAAAAAGAATGGCAAGCACTATTGTTGTTAGAATGGCAAGTATTATTTGCCTATTTATGTAGAAAAATTTATTGAATGTTTGAATTTAAGTTAATTTTTTAGAAAGGAATTTGTAAAGTTTTGAGAACCTAACATGCGCAACTTTTTTTTGGCATATATGCAAACGATTCAAGCAGAAAATTTTGAGAAACAGCATAAAATAATCTGAAATTATTGGAGAGCGGAAGAGATCTCTGCCCATTGCATGTGTTGTTGGGAGGTGGGATTTGGACCCTCCCAGTTTAGATTTCACGTGGTAAAAAAGTTTTTAAGAATCTTTGTTGAATTTTTGTTTTAGGTTTTGTGTTGGTGAAAAGAAAATAGGAATAGTTCATTTATGTAGGGAGGTGAGATGAGATGAGATTACTATAGATGAATTAAATAAAATATTATTATAATATTATTTTTTAATATTGTTACAAAAGAATGCTTCTGTCGCTTTCTATATTTTCTTCCAATGTGAATTTTCTTCTGTATTGTACACGTGTTTGCTATACATGACATCTAGTTCAGTTCCTTTTCATCATGCTTTTTGGCATATTTTATTAGGGTTTTCTTGCTGAGTAGGAGTCATTATTCTCATGGAAATCAATATTTTTGTATAGAGCATTCGAAAAGGGGTCCACTTTGTTGTGTTTGAATTATCGAGCCATTGATACACGCGCACACAGATATATATATATATATATATATATATATATATATATCCGTAGAGATGGATGCATAAATATCTAATTCCAATCAATGACATTGCTTTGCAGTGAATCCAGTCCACGGAGTGTACAATGCCATTGAAATCGATGTGAAACAAGGGAATTATTACTTTCATTCTCCATTAGCTTTGTGGGTTGGTCATGGCTTCCAATCCAAGAGTTTTCAAGGCCTTGGAAGCTATGAGAGCCCTAGGAATTTCTGATGAAGAGGTCAAACCAGTGCTGAAGCGACTATTGAAACTCTATGATAAAAATTGGGAACTAATTGAAGAAGACAATTATCGGACACTTGTAGATGCATATTTTGAGCTAAAGGAAAATAGTAAACATGATGAGGGGATTGAAAGATCAACAAAAATACCGCATTTACAAGAAAAGAATGATGAAAAGAACACTCTCAAGATTTCAGGACAGGGAATCATCATGGAGCAATCTGAACCATGTTTAAGTGAGGGCAGAAGTGCAGGTAGTTCTGAACGACCCCGCACTCATTTCATAGACAAAGGGAAGGACCCTATTTCATCTCATGTGGTCGATAGAAAATCAGCATCTGAGAGATCTTTGTCTGCTCATGTCTGGAGAAAAAATATGCCAAGCAGTCAACGTAATGTCCAAAGAGAAAATATGAAAAGTAACCATCACAACAAGATGTTGATTCAAGAACCTATCATCATTCCCCCTCGAGGTAATGTTGCCTTTCTACTGTATGTATAATGCCAGTAAATATAACCACGGTTAGAGTTCCCAAAATTTCTTTAGCTTTAAGCTGCACAAGTTTAACTGGTTGTTACTGCTCCTTAATTTATCCAGTGTGCAGTTGCCATAACAATTTCCCCTTATCTGTGAATGAGTTTCACCTTTTTGAAGCACAAGACAGGTAGGTTAACTGGGCCAGGGCGAATCAGAAGGTTCACCTCTGGCCTCTGGGCATGTCTGAACACTCCACTTAAAAACTAAAATAGACTACTCACTAGGCAGTTAAACTTTTATGACTGAAGGCTCGTTGGTACTTTAATTTCATTTTCACCCCTAAACCTAACACAGCTAAACGGAAAAGATTTGTCTTTGATGTTTTCTGTTTTCTAAATCCAGCAGGAGGTGGCTTTACAAATTCTAGTCAATCCCTTGCTTATTCTTACATTGTTGGCATTGAACTTTTGGACATTTGAGATGCATCATAATTTTGAGTCCTACCTTATAGTTACTGTTTTCTGTTTCTCACCTCCTGGATTTGTCTTGTTTAGTGCCAAAGAGGTCCTCAAATGATTCAACTCCACATCATTCTGTCAAGGCTCTAGCATCTCAGAGTCAGCATTCGTGTGACAAAGATGACAATTCCCCAGGCAATGACGATACAAGTACTGGGAATAATTTTGATATTGCTTCTTCACCCTCAGGAGAAGTGAAGATTTTATTAAACTGTGACTCCACACTTGGGCAACTGAATTTTCATACACCAAATTTTGATGCAGTTCTGAGATTTGTGGAGGATAAATATTTCAGATCATATAAAATTACAGGGCCTCAATTTTCTGTGAGGAAGCTGTTGAAAGATTTGTGTGAAAGTTATTTGAAGCTGGGCACTGATTCCCCTGATAGATCTGTTGTTGCTAACTCTTCCAATTGTGGTATAAATATCAGCGATACAATGCATGTTTCAATACCAAAGAAGAGAGCTATTGAGATACAGAACTTTGAGACATATTCAAACCAAAAGAGTTCAGCCAGTTCTGGGCATACAAATTCTTATAATTTTTTTCCTGATGAAATGAATCACTTACATAGTTTTCATGATATAACAAAAGGTGCAGAAAAAGTAGAAATATCCCTGGTACATGAATTTTGCAACGAGTCTCTCCCAAAATTCAATTACATACCACACAATTTAATTTATCAGAATGGTAATGTAAATATTTCTCTAGCACGAATTTCGGACGAGGATTGCTGTTCAGGTTGTTCTGGAGACTGTCTTTCATCATCAATTCCATGTGCATGTGCACGTGAAACTGGTGGAGAGTTTGCCTACACAACTCAAGGCCGGCTGAAAGGAGATTTTTTAAGTGCTTGTATGTCTTTGAAGCGTGAACCTCAAGAGCACCATTTTGTTTATTGTCAAGACTGTCCATTAGAGAGGACTCAGAATGAGTACATGCCTGAACGATGTAAGGGTCATTTAGTCAAGAAGTTTATTAAAGAATGCTGGAGAAAATGTGGGTGTGACATGCGGTGTGGAAATCGAATAGTGCAGCGAGGTATAACATGCAAGTTGCAGGTGAGATTCCTTGAAATTCATAGTGAAACAACTCGTTTACCATGATTCACTAAGTTAGCTAATTAATTATGTTTGCTAGTGCGTGGAAGCCAATGCAAGTTGGAATGATTTCAACATGTCATTTTGAATTGTTTTCATGATTCATGACATTTGTTTCTATTTGGTATAAATCAGTGGTAATTAAATTTTTAAAAGCCATAAATGTCAAACAAGTTATATGTGCATAATAACTGCAGCAAGAACTACAAACAGCAGCAGCAATAATTATTTGTGGTTACTGATGTTTATTCATAAGATAGAATTGACCTTTTTATTCTCTGTATCTTTTAAATTTTTATTGTTCTTTATGCTTTAGGTTTTCTTGACTCCTGAAGGAAAAGGATGGGGACTTAGAACACTTGAGGACTTGCCTAAGGGAACTTTTGTTTGTGAGTATGTTGGAGAAGTACTGACCAACATGGAGCTATATGAGCGGATTCTACAAAGCAGTGGCAATGAGAGACATACATATCCAGTAACACTTGATGCAGATTGGGGTTCAGAAGGAATTTTAAGGGATGAGGAGGCACTTTGTCTGGACGCAACTTTCCATGGAAATGTTGCTAGGTTCATCAACCATCGGTAGGCTTTTGTATTTTGCTGTTGTTCGTTGTGCATTAGTTTGCTCTGTTTTTTTTTTTTTTGTAATGCCTTTATCTGCAATTTAGTGGTTTTATTTGGTGGTATTGTTTTGTGTCTTTATGCTATTGCTTATGGTTTTTTAGATAAATGTAGCAATTTTTTTTATAGGTAAGTAAATCTAGCAATTTCACTCTCTCTCTCTCTCTCTCTCATTGTGTTTTCATGTGCAAAGCTATTTGTTGCCATGATTATGGCTGTGGTCAAGGCAGATAAACGATGGTAATATAACTGAAGCTCTCTTGAGATGAATTACTTCAAAGAATACAAGAAAGAGGTGGAAAAACAATAATTTTATAGAATAAAAAGAGGGATTGATTGCCTGGTAATGCCTGGTTCATTTCTTCCTTGTCCTTGGATGTTGCAATAAGCGAAGAAGCATCCAAGGTTCTGTGAAAGGAACACTTAGATATATCATTCTTAAAATATATAAATCTTAAACCACCCGCACAAGTTTATGGAGATGACAAAATTACTTTGAATTAATTAGAAGGCAAACAGACTTTGTTTTAGCTAGAGGAAGGACAGGAGATTATTTTTCCAGGGTAACTTGCTCGCAGTTTTTGAGATGATTAAAGATGATGCATTTTGAAGTCTGTTTAAAGTGTGCAGAAATTTAATTTAATCATTGATATAGTTTTCGCTTAAAAATATTTCATTGGAATTGACAACATAGATGCATTTCGTGTTGATCCACACGTCAATTTGCAATACAATGTTACCATACAGGTCAGTGAACTTTCATTCTCTGTTTCTTTCTTCTACTTATATGATTTCTATATGTATTGCCTCAGATGCTTTGATGCGAACTTGGTTGATATTCCAGTAGAAGTGGAGACTCCAGATCGTCATTATTATCATGTATGTGCTTGACTACCATTATTTGCACTTGTTTCCTTACCTATTTTGCTTTAGCTTACTAGTGAAGGAGTTGTTTTATTTTTTCATTGGTGAATTTGGAAGGGAGGGTTTGGGTTGGGGCTTGTAACCCTTTTACAAAGAAGTGCATCTAAAGAGCTTACTTGTGTTCCTCGTGTGCAGATTGCCTTTTTCACTACCAGCAAAGTGAGTGCTTTTCAAGAGCTGACATGGGTACGCTGGCTTGTCCTACTTTTTGCTTTTTTGTTTTTATAAGTAAGGTAACAGTATTATGAATTGAAACTTATGAGGGTGCTATAAAAAGTACACAGGGAAACTGCAGAACGTGTACCTAAACAACAAAAGAAAAGAGCAAGAAAGTCCTGAAAACTAGAAACAATAGAAACATAAGCAACCATGCAAAGGTAAAGAGAACTAAGGAAAAAAGCCTTAAGATCATGCTGTTACCTTAGATTGTTTAGAGTGAGAATCTAAGATAATGCTGTTGTCTAAATAGAGAAACCACACTTAAGTAGCCCTATTCCACCATATTTTCTTTTGTGGGAAATATGATCTAAGTACATATGTTGAAAAAGCTCTATAATATGATTTGACTTCTAACACTTCTCTCTTGGAAGGAACCCCACAAAGCCCATGTTCACCACCTGATCTTAATCGAGAAGAATACTACCTGTCAAGAAATTAAGTACCCACCTCCAATCATTAATCAGTTTAACGAAATCAACATTTCATTGATGAGAACCAATGGAAATCTGTAACTACTCTGTCATTAAAGCTTCCTCTAAATGATTTAAAATGATAAGTTCCAGATAAGCTGCCTTAGGTCTCGTTTGGTTACACAGATGAGATGGAATGAGATATATGTGAATAGTAGTGAAATGGTTTGTGAATAGTAGTGAAATGATTTGAGTTAAACATTTTATGGGGTTTTGGGAAATGAAATAAAAAAAAGTTGAATAAAAAAATTATAAATTTAAAAGAGTGTTAGAATATAATTTTTTAATATAATTTTTATTTTGGAATATGAAAAATTTGAATTGTTTTTTGTGTTTTGTTTGGAAGTTTGCGAAAATTGTAATGATTAGGTAATGATTATATGAAAAAGTTGAAAATTTGAAATTGAAAAATGTTTGTGTTTGAATGGGATGTTGGATGTTGAGATGAGATGATTTCACAAGTTTGTGAAACCAAACTAGGCCTTAGTGTTTGTTTACCGCACCACACATCATGCCAAAACATTTTTTTTTTATAAGTTAAAATTGAAGATAAAACGTTGGGAGTGTCTGAGCCTGGGTACGAACCAGGGACCACATCATGCCATAAATTTATCCTTGAACCATCTTCCATCACATATATTAGTAAAATGGAGGAAGTCCCCCAATCTATTTGGATGCTTTTCCTAAGTCAAACTCCAAATGTCCCTTTTTACTTGCTGGGAACACCATCCACCCCTGGTACATTTATGTTTTGCATCCACCACCAACCTATGAAGACTCTCGCTCTCAGAAGTATATTTATATAATCACTTTCCCAATGGGTGCGGTTGACTATAATTAAGTAGTAGATTCTCAAACCTCCCTCAAAAATTGTAGAACACATTGGACCAATTAAGGCGGGGGATTGTGATACCATATTGAGTGATGAGTGTAGGTGATGTGTGTGTGATGTATGATATGCCACATTGCTTGAGAATGAGAAGTTCTTGCTTTTTATAATGATTCCAATGGAGCTCCAATTGTACCATTGACTAATCATTTTGGAGTATAGGTCCATATGTGGCTTTGACCTTCCTTGGGGTGTTACAGTCTCTTCATAGCTGATAAGGTTAGAATTATTACATAATCACTTTCCATGGCACCAATTAATAGGAGTTCTATAAACATTATAAACTTCACATGCTACCAATCACTTGTTTAATCTCAAAATAATAAATATGGCAGATCCAAACATATCCAAACTTAGAGACAACATGTTATCAGCAAATAAGTGTAAAGAAAATCCTAATGGCCTATGTAATCAACACTTACTCAAATCATCACTAGGTCATTGCCTCCTGTGCTCACTTTGAATCGTAGACCTATCCTCATCATTTTAATATTTTTCTAAATAGTCCACCTAACTAGGTGTAAACTCTTGTATACCTCCTATGTACTTGGGTATGCCTATTATTAAAATAATTTGTGACTTATAAAAAAAAAAATATTTTTCTAAATAAGAAATATATTTTCTAAAAATAAAATTAAAAAATAATTTTGAAAAAGTAAAAATTTAGTTTAGAAAGCAATATATTATTTGTCGAAGAAATTAGTGTGGGACTTAGGGCCCATTTGGATACCTAAAATATCTCAGTATATTTATGAATAGTAGCGAAATGGTTTTAATTAAGATGTTTTATTGGATTTGGGGAAAAAAGAGAAAGAATTGAGTAAAATGATTATAAAGTTAAAAAAATTGTTTGAATATTATTTTTTAATATTATTTTTGTTTTGAAATTTGAAAAAGTTGTATTATTTTTTGTGTTTTGTTTGGGAGTTTGGAAAAGTTGTAATGATTAGGTAACTATTAAATGAAAATGTTGAAGATTTGAAATTGAAAAGTGTTTTTTGTTTGAGTGATGTTTGGAAAGGAAATATCTAAGAATATCTGAGAATATCTAAGAATACTTGAAAACAGTTGTGTTGCCAAACAGACCCTTAGTATCCATAATGACCTTTAGAACCTATCCACTTTGTGGATTATTCATATCCCCCTTGTGGGACTGGGGTGCTACATTTGTCGATGGTTTTATGTAGTTTTCTTTTTGAAAAATAATAACTAATGTAAGTTGATTACTCAATAAATAGATATCACATTGTAAAATTTTATTAAGTTGGGTTTCTTTAAAAACACATTCCGCATTCCATGCATATTTAACCTAGTAGCTCACACACATTAACTCTCGTGTGCCTAGGTTGTATGTTGGTACACCTTGGTACACCACCCATGGCCAAGAAGAGTAACTGCATATCTGGGTGGTCCATACATTCTCAACATCCTTCAATGTGGCTAGAGTTGGTAAAAGAATGAGTAAAGTACGTCTAAGGGCAAAGTGCTAAGGCCAAAGCAAAGTGAAGCGCACTTACAAAAGTGCAGCTTTTCTAGTGGTTTGAACATATGTGTGTGTGTGTGTGTGTGTGTGCGTGCACGCACGTGTATATATGTATGTATAATGAGTTATAACTATTATTGTTTGTCTGATCCATTAATTTAGATGAAGTAGGTGAGGAAGTCTATGCTTGCTACAAATATTTTGATGACAATGATAATTTTCCTATGCTTGATTATGAGATGATTATGTAGCTTATGTTACCATAGAAGTCAATTCCTACAATTCGTGTGCATTTTTTATCGTTGCCTATTTTGTATGTTTTGATTCAACCATATACTTCGTTTGGATTATGATTGTCAAATATCTTGATGGTGTATATTTTGTAAAGAACAAGATAAATATATGAGATATTATCTTTTAATTTTATGTAATTAGTTGTTCACTTGATTGTCATGTTGCATAATACTCTAGCAAATTGAGTGAATAGGCTCTCAAGTGCCTGTTTGAGATTACTTTAGATAATAGAGCTTTTAATTGTAGATTATGTTAAAAGGTTTTGCTGGTTAAAAGGTTTACTGTTTGGTAAACATACCTTAAAGTGCTTTTAAAGTTGTTACGGTGGTTTTCAATGCTATTTGAAGTTTTCTTAAAAAGAGGATTTTCAGCTTTTTTTATGTCCCTAAGAACCTTTTTCTTTTCTTTAAAAGAGCTTAAAAGTACTTTTTAAGTTCCCAAACTCAAAACTAAAAGGGCACCGTATATATTACTATCGCTCTTTATTTTTATTTTATTATATGAATATTTTATTATGATGCATTTTTTGGGAGCTGATTATTATGCATTTTCTTTTTAAAAATATACACTTTATTTCATTCTAGTGTGTGCTAGCATTTTACACCTCTACCGTAGGCTGCTTTTGCGTTTAAATTCACTTGGCACTTTCACTAACATTGAGGCTGGCTTGCACGCACATATACCCATTTGCTCCAGTACCATCGCATCTTCATTGGCCAAAGTAAAAACATGTTTTAAATCATGCGTTCATTCACCTTACTCCCTTTGTTTTCTTATAATTCTGGTAACTTCCAAATCATAAGCATTCCCATAGCATCTCACATGCATCAGGTTAAAGAATTCACAAAACTTACTTTCATAAATATCACATAATAGGTGGATTAAAAGGTGCTTACAAGAAAAGCTATTATCATAGCATATAATTTGGAATTTCGTTTAAGAAAAATGTAATATTTTATTTTGAAAGAAAAATGCATGATCATTCTGCTTGCCTTAGTAGTGCTGCTTGAATAAGTTTAATTCCTTAATCTATCATAATATCATCCCACTAGACATGAACATCTAGTTTTCACTAAACCATGCCTGAACTATATTATTTAATCTGTCATTTTATCCTATTAACTATCCTTAAGCATTTCCTAAAGGTAACACATGTTAACTCTTGAGAAATGACAATCTTATACTGCAATACACTTGCTGTTCAGATTCGCTGCTCTTGGAGTTCCATCCTTTTATTCTCATTAGATGTTTACTCCTAACATCTAGGAATATAACACATGCAAAATCTCAACATTTAAAGATCGTTTTGTACATAAAATAATAATCTTAAGATAATAATCACAATCCAGATTTTTCTACAAACTTCATACTGGGAGTTCCTCTGGATTGCCTGATACACGGTTCTTGCAGGTTAGCCTGTGTATCCAAGGTTTACTCGTCCAGAAGGCCTTACCATGGTGAGGCTCCATGTCATCAAAATATATTGAATCTATCGAATAAGGTTAAATATGTCAAAGCATTAAAGAGCCATGATCCAGATATAGACTAGCTAGGTCTTGGTCAATGAATCTATTATTTGCCATCATCACAGCCCTGTGCAACTAGGAAATGAGTTTGGATCCCAAAACAGGTTGTACTTTCTAAGATGGTGAGAAGTCTGGGAATTCATTGTATCATTGTTCTAAAGTCATCTAAATTCTACTTGGGATTATTTCCTGTATACGACCTGTGTATTGCTGTCTGCTATATTATCAATTAAATTTATGATTTCCTATTAAAAAAGTATCTGTGACAGTTTATGGTAATTTTGAACAAATCTTTACATGTGAGAAAAAAGAAAACAAAATCCAAACCATGTCAGAATTATCTTGGGCTCCGTTCTCTCAGTACAATTATAAGTTTATGCCATAAAAAATGTTACACGGTGTGGCAATATTTTGAAGCATTTTATGTGGATGATCCTGTTGGGGTACTAGTTTAAATTGATCTTTGGTCAACTGGGTTTCCACCTTGCTTTATATTATTTGAGTTAATTGTTTTGCAGGATTATGGGATTGACTTTGCAGATAAAAATCATCCCATTAAGGCATTTTCTTGTCATTGTGGAAGTTCA
The DNA here is from genome assembly GCF_001411555.2 of Juglans regia. Taxonomy (NCBI): domain Eukaryota; kingdom Viridiplantae; phylum Streptophyta; class Magnoliopsida; order Fagales; family Juglandaceae; genus Juglans; species Juglans regia. The sequence goes on along the minus strand of NC_049911.1, from coordinate 14,725,677 downwards.
TCTTGCCGAGACATGAAACGGAAAAGGTCAGTTATATTGTATTTATCTTGTGAAGCTAATGTGATTGCTTTTTATGAAATTGGAGTAATTCTTAGTGCATCATATATGCATACTACTAAGGTAAGCAGTTTGATTAGGTAATGCCATAGGCCGACCTCCAATCCCCCCAAACTGACAATTTCAACGAGCAACATATATGCATCATCAGAAGATCCTCCCAAACATCTCTCTTTCTCACTAACAAAGTGAAAATACAACCCTGACGTTCAAAAAAATTGAATTAGAAATTGAGACTAATTGCAAAGAACATTTAAATAAGAGAATACATGTCTTTGATCAACAAAATTGAGGCTTAATATTATATCAATAATCTCAACTTATTTATTCAATGAAGAACTCCATCATACCGTTGTAGTTCTCACAAGTAAACAAGATATGGCACAAAACATAATAGCTATTTATCAGATTGTGAAACCTGACTTAATCAATGAAACATAAAACATTTATGTTCTGAGAAAGGTCAAGCCTATAGATGAAATCACTAGTGTAGTATTTTTAGGGTTTGAAATCAAACCCAATGCTCTTGGGACCTAAAAACATAAAACTAGTTTTTGTATGTTTTTGTCGTTCTAGTTTTTTTCATTTATTTTTTTGTTTTGAGCATTTTTATTAAACATTCATATTTTTTAAGGTCATCTAGCCATAGATCAATTAAATCCAAATTATATTTTCTTTAACACAAATGAGTGTCTGCCTAAAAGCTTATGTGTGCGATCAAGCTTCAGTTAATTTGGATTTATAGCACAAGTTTTGAATTATATACATATCTAGCTCCTTAATCAAACAGTATAAAAATGCTACACACTTTTCATCTGTTACATGCAGCAGGTTCATCAAAGTCAAATAAAACTATATTTTGGAAAATAAGTCACAATCCAACTGTAAAGAAGAAAAAAAAATGGGACTCTAATACTTCAACCGACAATGACCCTTAAAACAAATCAAATTAAGACTCATACTTCAATGCAAGCAACTATGTCATTTATTGATTCAGAAATGCTATTTTTCATCCTGAATTTTGTCATCCACAATCACAACAGCTGATGTGCCATATTTTAAGTGGTTTTTCAATTAAGCAGTTGATCTACGGATGAATAGTAGCATTGATCATTAAAAATTATAATATTTGGAATTTTGCCAATCAAACAAGCTAAGTTTCTTTAATCCCCAATCTCGATTCCTGTAGATTAGGGTAGTGAATAGTAACTAATAAGAAGAATTTTTATTTTGAATAAATATAAAGTTAAACACATGTACAGTATCTGAGTGCATGAGCCTTACTAAAATATGAGGCAAATGGTAGAATCTCAACTCGAGATCACTACTGGCAATGTATCGTTTAATTTCTAATACCTATCAGTGAGATAAAAGTGGTCAGTGAGCAAACCCTTTCATGGTGAACAAGTTTAACTAGTTAAAACAATGGGTATATAACGACCGCATTGGAAGACTTTGCCTTTTCTTCAATTCGAATGGTATATAACCCATTTTTTGTCAAACCACAACGCATTTGAATTAGGACAGATTATCCCTTTGTCCAGCCTAATCATAAGGTGGCTCTTAAACAAACTTGATTAGCTTTCGAGATTTTTGGGCCTCCTAATTACAAGAAAGAGCCTTAAATAACTTGTTGCATTGAACCAAAGCAGAGCTTAACCGAGCAGTTAATTTAGTTTGGTATTTTCTCTGACTTATTATTATTTTTTGAATTAACTCTAATATTTTCTTAAACAGGAGGTAGATGAATGGATTACCCTCAGATTACAAGTGACTGGTGGAGTAGTGAGACTTGCTGGTTCGGATTGAAGTTATCTATCCCTATTTTTAGCTGCAACTTGGTAGAAATTAATATAGAAACCACAAAAAATGTTGTTCTTTTGGGTTGGAACCCTTTTTGGGTTTGTAGGATAATGACTCGCTAAATATTATACTAAGACATTCTACTCATCATCCCTACACCACACACTATACTTGATTTTTTTTTTTTTTTTTTTACTCTTGCAAAACTAAAGGAATTATTCTACTCATCATCCATACACAAAAAATAAAAAATCATTTGTAACGTGTAATGTAGGGATGATGAGTAGGATTTTTCTTATTATATTATTTTAGAAGAGTTCGTCTATGTATAGTCCCCATTTAGGGATTGCATGCTCACAAAATGAAGTTTTCGGTAATTTATCTTAAAAATTTGCTTAAATTACATAAATGCCCTGAGTCAACTTCCAGACTTCCAGCCCCTGAGTCTATTTTCGATTCAGCTTGCAGTGAATTTTTGTTAGATTTGAAGCTGCTTGTAGATGGAATGGGGGATTGGAAAGTTTTGAAAGTACTTTGATGCAATTATTAGTTTCGAAAGCATATTGTAAATTAAGTGAAAGTTCGAGGGGGCAAAGTATAATTAATCCAAAATATTATGTAATACCCCAAATTTCGCAGAGATCTTTAGTATTATTTTAAATTTGCATTGTAATTCTAATGTATCGTTATTGTGGTGGAATTTTAAAAAATAGTTCTAGAAAATGAGATAGAAATTATTGAACTTTTTAAATCTTTTCATTTCCTTCCCATTGATATAAAATGAAATTTGAACCTACTTTAAAAACTAGAAGAAAGTTTACAGTATAATATATTAAATTAAATTACAAAATTCTCTTACAATCAGATGTTATGTAAAACATTGCCGAACTTCTATGGCTTTTCTTTGAACCATATCCGTTTGGATGCTTTGTTCTTATTTCATTTTCGGGTGGGGCAAATATAAAAATAAAATGAGTCGAATACTCAGTAAGCATTATTTCATATTGTAAACATAGATTAACATAGATTTTATTCATATTGTAGCACCTCGTTCCTCGGTAAAGGACCTAGCGAGGATTCGTGGTGCTAAGGGTGTTAGTCGGTTGGCAACACTTCGGATTTTAATCGGGAATATGCATGCAATTTTCACAAGAAAGTGCACGTGCAAGTCAGTAAACGTCTATATCACAGTGGAATAAGTAAAGGTTTAGTCAGAGACTAAATATTATTTGTACTAGAGGTTTAAACCATAAATGGTTCATTCATAAAAATACAAATATCCATATGCAACTATCACTTCCCAAATAATATTATACAATACCATCTGTTTATTTTCTACATCCAGGTACGATAGACCATACATGATTTGTCGCCTAACTAAGTGATGCATCTGCAACACAGTGCAAATAGCATTAACGGAGACAGGCCTCTGTTACTATTGCTCAACTGAGATTAGTCTTTCCTCAGGTACCTCTCATGTGGCTAGCTCTGCATTAAAATCTACAGTTTCGATAAACAAAATCATAGGTAACTTAAACAGCTATGAGAAAACTAGTAATGAGAGACAATGCACTTGAAAATGCAATACACAATTTCATGTAAAAGATCTGCGAATACATATATTTGCGTGTGGCAATGAATCTAAGCAAAACACATGCACCCATAGTCATGGTAATGAATCACTCTCTGAATAAAATACAAGTATATAAGCATGGCAAAAAATTACCCCGAGGAAAAATATTTATTATTTTATTAGAAGAAAGAGAAATGTTACAGAATATGCAATGCTAGATCTCATAACATAACCACAACATTTACCCCACAGTTTTCAGTACTGCCTTATAAGCTAACCTACCTTACAATATTTTTATTTTATTTTTGATAGTAAATCAAAACCTTTCATTAAAACCTGCTAAAATATCATTACAAATGAAGGTCGGTCCATAGGACTTGTTGAACACAGGTGGGAATAGATTCCCACCATACATTAGGAATAGAAACATTTCTAGAGAATCTAGCTAGCTTGTGTGCAACTTGGTTGGTTTCTCTATTGATATGAACAATAGTGCAGCTTTGGATTCGACTTTTGAGTTGTTGAATATCTGTTATAACATTGGTTATTTTAGTATTTCAAGTTTCAGATTTGAATTGAAATTTATGGGAGTTACTTGATAATTTTATAGGTGACGATTGACTTTCGTTCAATATTATTGTGGAGAAATTCTGAATAGCTGAGAAGTTAAGGTAAGCAGAGTTCCTATGTTAGACTTTGCATAAAATAAAATGATCTAGAGTTGATTTTATGAAAAACATACATGCTTTGTTATGAAAATTTTAAAATGACTTCAGTTATTTGTTCTGCATTACTCATGAAATTCTATATAAGAATAAAATATTTTTTGGCATGACTGGTACAGACATGAGTTATTTTTGCATTTTGTTTCTAAACTGTGCAAAAGAGAGTGAACATGAGATTTGGCGCATAAAATTATATTTTTGTGATCTGATTCTGCTCTGTTTGAAATATGTTATGTACTCTGATACGATATGATGTGACTTTTGAAAACCTCTGGCATGATATTCTATTTCTGTTTCATTCTGTCCTTACCACGGGTGTAAAAATGTGGCCTCTGTTCAGGTTGGTACCAATTTTTCTGTTTCTAGTGTACCCGCTTTGGAAGCAAAATAGTTTTCTACGTGGCCTTTCCTATGTGCACACTTGAGACTATAAGAATAGTAAGGGGAAGATTCACATTTTGTTTCTGCTCGGTTGGCCGCCGGGGTTTGCACAACCCTATCACGGGAGTTAAACATGAAATTATGTTATAATGTGATGTATTTAGTTATGTTATGCCAAAAGAATTTTGAATAATAATATTTTTTTGAACTTTCGCTCAAATATTTTTTATAACATGTTCTGACTCTGCATTCTGAAAATGAAAAGTGTTTTTGTTCAGCATTTTGAATCCTGTAAATGCTCATGTTTGTATACTAGTATATGTTCTTTGCTTACTAAATTGTTGATAACTCAACTATTATCTCCAAATATTTTTCAGATAATCTTGATAGTTCTGCTGGAAAGCAAGAGTAGGCAATGTTAGAAAGGTTTAATGTTCGTAGAGGAATTAGTGCTCGAGGGTACAAGTACTTATTTGGGTCATAGTTAGTAAATTGATTATTTTCGATTATTTTGATATTATGAGTTAAGGATATTTTTGAGTCTTTGGAGAGTTTTTAATTTATTTTATTGAGAAATTCTTTGATGTCCTTATGAAGGAATATGGATATTTGGGTTGGGCAAATGAATTAATATTTTATAGAGTTTTCTGGATTTTATAGTTGTAGTATTGGAGTTGATATTAAGTATTAAGAGCTAATTTTTTGAACCTCCAGGAACGGTGCGTTACATTAACAATCAGAATGATTACACCATGAGCATTTTAATAGAGGTACTCTAATAATCAAAATGATTATGCTAGAAGTACCTTGTATAAATTATCAATATGGATACTCAAACAATCATAGTGATTACACCACGATTATCCCATGATGACTAACTAAGAAAAATATTTCTTAATGGACTCCTGTGACTCATGTATCCATAGTGTATAACTGACAATTATGTAATCAGTGACGTGACATTCATGGCATGTAATAGATAAACATATAACAGACATGATGATGGGGCATTTGTGGCATGTGATGGTTAAACGTGTAACAGACATGATGGCGTAACATTCATGACATGTAATAGATAGGCATGTAACAATAATGATGATGTGGTATTTGTTACATGTAACAATGATATGCCATTCTTGTAACAGATAAATGTGTAAAAAAATGGCACGACATTCGTGGCATGTAACAATGACATGGAATTCATGTAAAAGACAAATATGCAACAGTTAAATGTCTAACAGATAACTGATGACATGGCATGGTATATCATAGAGTAATGTTAAGCGTAGCATGAAAAAATATAAACTGAAATGAGATATTTCTAATGGTTAAACTATGTCACTAAATACTTAGAAACATAAAAAAAATTTTACTTATGGCAAAAATTGCAAGGTTATCCCTCTACTTGTGAAAAATTACAATTTTGCCCACAAAATAAGAATTTTGCATACTAACTCCAAATCTTACCAAAATCTACATTCCTCAAGTAAATATTTTCTTAAAACCAAATATCCAATCAGAAAAATTTAGAACATAATACAAATAGGTGAATCAAACCTTGGCCGATCCACATTCTTGGCAAAAACTTAATTTTTGTTGCAATTCAACCAACTTTCAAACTTTCATGCTTAAACTTATTTTTACGAAACTTAAAAATCACATCTAATGTTGTAAAATCATGCTAAGATATCAAAATATACATTTTACAAAAATCACAAACTCACTTCATCAATAAAATTGTGAACCACATGCTTTTTGACTTTAGATCAAAATCTTTAGATTCTTGATTTTCATGAAATAAAAGTTTAAAAAAAAAAAATCATACATATTCAAGTTCTAACTTGATTTAAGTATTAAATCTAGAATCATATGACAAAAGTTATATTAAAACCGAACTCAAGCCCGAGAGCCTCTAGGTTGAGTCCTAAACAAACCTTCGCATGTATAAAACATATTCCATCAAGATCAAAATTAATATTCTCCAAAAATAAACTCCTAGCACTTAGATCAAAGTTAGTAACATCATATGTGAAAATCAAGATGATTGGATCAAGTTTCCACAACCAAATATTTCAACTTCACCAAAACAAAAACTGTTTGGACCCTTCTAGTTTCTAACTTTCCAAAATCATGCAAAACTATTTCATAAAAATTTTAACATGCAATAAAGCCAAACCTAACATGTATATTAACATGTTAAAATTTCACCGTAGCAAGATCTACCCAACATTTCATCAGAAACCTCATCAAAATAACAAAGTTTCATATAAACATCTAGATTGTCACCCAGTATGACCTTTGCATGCTTAAACCGAAATTTCACCAATAAAAAATCCATGAACAATAACCCAAAAAATATCAATACAAACTAGACTCAAAGAAAAACAAAATACATGAGGAATTTTAATGATATTGGACTTATTATAAAGGGCTAGAAAATGAAAGGCAAGAACAACCAGAAAATCTACCTGAAGCTCTCTTTCGAGTTTTCTCTAGAAAATGGAATGGAAATGAAAAATGTGAAGCATGTAATACAAGGGGCATGATATAAATAATAGGGGACTAACATGGGGTGGCTGAATGACTCTTTGATGGGAGGTTGGCAGCCAAAAGGTAGAGAAAATGTGGGCTGCTCAACTACTATCCCCTTGCTGCCAAAGTTGGTCGAGTGGATGGCTTAGGGTGAGTAGGCTTTTTGTCATCCAACAAGTGACTTCTTTGGGTTGAACTTAAGTGGTGTCTCATCCCTTGTCTTGTTCTTGGGAAGGGGAAGAAACATCCGCAAGAAGCCTCACTTGGTGGTAGTTTTTGGTAGGCCAAAGATGGGCCTTACTGATGGGCTTCATTTTGGGGTTTCAGTTGAGATCGAGCCCAAATCAATTTTTCTTAAACCAATGTGATTACGAAGATGTAATAGAGTGGTTAAGGGTATATGAGTGAAAAATTGAGTGATTAATAACATGTGGAAGTAATTAATCCAAGTGGTTAAACACTTAATAAAAAATCGAGCCACATAGGGTTGAAACCTTCTTTTGGTTGATCAAAAGTATTTCGGGAGGTCAAAATAGTGTTTGCATAGGTGGCACAATCATATGGTTGAATTGCACTCCATCATACTTAACTCACTAAGTGACAAGTGTCCTATTACTATTCCAATGAGTGGCTAGGACTGTGTCAAATGTCCATCTAAAGAGTAATCAAGCGATTTTAAGTAGATTTGGACATCCCACATAGCGATTTGACAATCGTTTGAACAGGGTGCCACGTCGGAGTATTCGGATTTGGGGTAGGAGTCGAAGTTCCTCTGAGAATACAGTCGGAGTTAGAGTTTGGAGCCTCCAAACTCTGACTCTGAACTTTGAATTTTTTTTAAAAAAAATCCATATTTGTCGATTTACATCTAAAATTTATTTAAAAACCTAACTAAACGACGCTTTTCTATTTCAAGTATAACGACGTCAATTTCTTCACATGTTTTCTTCACACTTATTTTTCTTCTTCCCCCTCACTCTTCCGCTGTTATCTCTCTATTCTCTCTGTTTGGATCACATTTTCTTCATGTCGCGCCATCTATCGTTTGGAAGTATTCTACACAAGCCCAGGGCCACTGTAGAATACTTCCCGTCTACATCAATTGGTATATTACCATCTCATCTGCTCCTCATTTGATTCGCAATTGATGTTTATTTTTTATAATTTTTGAATTTTAGATTTTTGAATTTTGAGGATTTTGTTACCATGGAATATTCAACAAGCATATATGGTTATGGTAGTTGATTTTGGAGTGTGTAAAAATATGTGTATTGAAGAAATGGTTGTAATCAAGTTTTGCTCAATAAAGCATAAATAAGACAGTGAACGAAAGGTGTTTGTGGAAATGTCACTGTAATCAAACCTAACTAAACATTTGCTCGAGCTACGTTTCGAGCGTGTGTCACGCGCACGATATACTTCAGAAGTCACTTCATCTCCATGTTGAACTAGTGTTGAGCGAACTCTCTATCTAGGTTACCGCTCGAGCTCCACGTCAAGCGAGGGTAGAGCAAACTCTCTGTATGAGTTCCACTCAAGTGCTATATCGAGCGCCTATAGAGCGAACTCTCTATATGAATTCTGCTCAAGCGCTATGTCGAGCGCCTGTCGAGCAAACTCTTTATATGAGTTCTACTCGAGCCAAGTTGAGCTCACTTCAATCCTTTTTTACTTTAACATACTTCAACACTTATTACAACACAATTTAACAAAGGTTTTCACAGAATATGCCAACACACTCATTTTTACATTAACAAATACTAATAGAAATATTTATATGGGCTATAATATATGTTTAGGACTTATTTAATGTGTCTATTTTTTTACATGAAGTCTTCAAGTTTAAGCAAGAACTTGAAACCCTCGAGTTCGCATAAAAATTTAAGTAGACCGTGATACATGCAGTGCATCATATACATATACATAACATGCTGTATTTTTTTTTTCTAATTTGTTAGCTTCTAATTTATTTTTTTAGCACAATTGAGATAGATATGGAGGCTACACCTAGGGAGGACACTCGTCTACAAGGGAATGTCACAGCTTCTACACCGACAGGTATTTCCACCCCTAGACCTACATCTAGAGCAATTATTTTCTATGCCAGTAGTTGAGTCCCAATAGATGTAGCAGATGAGGATATGTTTAATGAGGATGACGAGATGTATATTGAGCACAATCGACCACAACAACCTACTAGAAAAAAAAGGTTATGGACATGGAAACATTTCACCAAAATTTTTGGTGATCGTGCAAACCAGCAAGCAAGATGCTACCACTATGGACAACTTTATGGATATCATTCGAAGAAGTAAGACACCTATGTATTAATAGCACATCTTAATAGTTGCCAACAGTATAAGATACACAAGGGATTGGTGGCCACTGATCAGACCAAGCTCAGTTACAAAACTTTTACGGCCACTGATAGTATGCAGATTAAGAAATTGTCAATCCCTTAATATAGTGAGAAGATGTTGAGGGAATTACTTGTAGAGATGATCATTTGTGATGAGATGCCTTTTATTATAGTTGAAAAAAAAGGTTTCCTTAAATTTGTCCACACTTTTGAGCCACGATTTCTCATTCCATCACGATATACGGTGATGCAAGATTGTTTGAAGAGACATGCGAAGAAGAAGACAAAGATGAAGAAGATGTTTCTTACCACTGGCTAGAGAGTGTCATTTACGACTGATATATGGACGTCCCTACAGAATGTCAACTATATATGTATGACAGCACACTTTATTGACAATGAGTGGACATTGTAGAAACGGATTATTGACTTCAAACAAATTATTGATCACAATGGTTCATCCATTGGGGCAGAGATAGATGATTGTATAAAGGATTAGGGAATTAGAAAAGTGTTATGTATCACAGTTAACAATGTTAGTGCTAATGACACTGCAATTGATTGGTTCAAGTGGAATACTACGTTAAAAGATTATATCATTCGTGAGCACGAGTTTTTCCATGTTTGATATTGTGCTCATATCATCAATGTCATAGTTGCTTAGGGGTTAAAAGAGGTTGATGAGTCCATTACCAAAATTCGCAACCTTATGAGATATGTGAGAGCTTCCCCCTAAAGACTTGGCAAGTTTAAAGCAATAGCTGAACAACTTGAGATTGAATATTTTAATATGTTGTGCATTGTGACTCCCTCAACCTCCGCTTGAGATGGAATGAGAACTTAGAGCATCGGGATATATAACACAAGGTTACATACCCCCGTTCATGATAGTTAATCTGCAATGCATCCTAGTACGTAACTAGCAGTATGCAATAACAGCAGCGAATAGAAGGGTGAAAACATAACTTATGCCAGAATAACTAAAACATCCCAATGCATTATTGGTCATCATAAGTTCAAAGTCAAATTGTAGTATAACTTAATACAATTAAATATTAAAGTCTTTCAAGTTAAATTAATCGTTTCATGCATTCTAGAGCATGAAAGACTAGGGCTATAAACATGATGAACAAATCTAATCATTAACTTAACGATACTAAGTGCCAAGATTAAGGCTAACCTCGCCATCAACCTTAATGTAAGTAATAACCTAAAATTATAAGCCTAATTTAGAATGCTTAAAAGTTGATCTAATGGTTAATTAAGCGGGGTGTTACATGCTTGGATGTTCCGACTCGATAGAACTCTACATACATAATATTGGATGTGGCATAGAAGTACCAAAAAGCGTTCAACGGATGGAGGTCAAAGATGGGGGGCCTGAGGTATGCTTTGCTGGAGTCAATAGGGGGAGAAAGGGGCTCGGTGTGCCGGACACAGTTGATTGGGCTAATGTGGAGTGTTTTGTTCAATTTTTAAAATTATTTTATAACATAACTCTGCGGATATCTAGACCCAAGTATATGATTGCAAACTTGTACTTCAACGAGCTCTCGAGGCTTCATGACCACTTGCAACAGAGTTGTGCTGACAATGTGGGATTGTTATGGTATGGTTATGAGGATGAAATCCAAATATGATAAGTATTGAGAAAATATTGAGAAGATAAATAGATTACTATTTGTGGCTGCAATCCTTGACCCCTGATATAAGTTGGTCATTATAGAATTTTAGATTGGAGACATCATCGGGGAAGAGAAGGCTGGAGAGTATATTAGACAACTGAAAAGTGATATTAATGACTTATATAGCCGCTACAGTAACAATAGTTTGTCTTCTATCGCAGGTGGTAGCTCCTCACACCCGACCAGCACGACATATTCCTTAGATGACACACATGCATAGAGTTCATCTGTTTTTGTGCGGCGATATCATCAAATCCGTGCATCGAGGAATATTATGTAGTGTAAGTCGAGGTTGAGTGATATTTTATGTAAGATATCAAGGAAACTAGTGATCCATTTCATTTATTAACTTGGTGGAAGGTTAATTTCACCAAGTTTCCAGTCCTTTCCCGAATAGCCCGAGATGTGCTAGCTATTCATGTTACTACAGTTGCCTCTGAGTCAACTCTTAGCACCGGAGGTTCGTGTGTTGGATTCTTATCGAAGTTCATTGGCATCGTCAACCATGGAGACCCTCATTTGCACATAGAACTGGCTAAGTGAAATACCCATTAGACTAGATATTGTTGATGTCGAGAGCTATAGGCTCGAATCGGGTAACTTTATATGCTTTTAAATAATTATTTAAATATTTTTAATGTTTTAATATTTAGCTTCTAATTTTTATGATTTTGTAGACCTAATTGTGAACCCTAGCATAATTGTGGATGATTGAAATGTACACACCGTGCTCGTGAGATGGAGAACCCCCTTTATTGGTGAGAAATAAATTCTTCTACTTATAGCTCTATTTTACATTTGAATTAAATAACATTCTTGTAGTTTACTACAATGCAAAATCACTTATTTTTCTCCACTCCATGAACACATGATGAAAAGTGTATAGTTATTGATTAGCCCATGACCACAATAATGGTGGTTTTCAGACTGAATGGCTAAATGAGATTGGACTCTGGCTGAATGGCTGCTAGTGATGAATCATGAAAGATTGAAAATTATTGTCAAATTATCATTACTAACTTGTAGTTTTTATTTTATTTTGATACATTATTACATTATATAATATAAATTGGTTGAGGACTCTAGTTGTTTAGTTAATGTTTAGTTGTGATTGTGCTGGTTGTTTGGGGGTTGCTTTGCATTTTTTATTTATATTGTGTTTGTCATTGTGCATTTACTTCTCTTTGATTTTGTAATGTATATAATTTAATCATTATATTTAAGTTTTTCAATTGATTTTTACAGTATTTTTTGAAAACTCACTAGGGTGTGTAGATATGTTTTTTATAGTATTTCAGAAGCTCAAATATCATAATGGGCCTTGGGCCTTCGAAAGTGGCTCAGGGATTCAGGATTGGGTTTTAAGGTTTGGAAGTGGGCCTAGAGATTTGGAATTGGGCCTTGGCCCAAGCACACTCCAACCTCTGATCGAAATCAAATTCTGACTCCAATCATAGTCGGAGTCGGAGTACAAGATTACCTCTTACTGGAGGTCGGAGGTGGGCACTTCGACTCTGTCGGAGTCGGGGCCCACCCCTACCACGTGGCGATATCCTAGGTGTTACTTATTATTTACCCAAAAAATTGCCAAAATTATTATTGCACAATAAAATCCTACATAATTATACGAATCTAGTGGTGCAATTTGTTTCGCAAAATTAGACCCCTAAGTGTTTCAATTAAATAAAAAGGCACTCTTAGATACTATTCATCCAGGAAACGGAAAATGTAGCAATCTTAAATATTCATCGAAGACTAATGGTGTAATCCGATTTGCCAACTTATACTCCTAAGTGTCTTAAATAAATCAAAAGGCTAGTTTAACAATATAGCGGGTCAGAATCCAACTATACTGACAAACTAAAAGTTAATCGGTCGCTCAATTCGTAAAATCTTTCCGAGACTTCATGACATTCTGAAGTTCTAAAGAATTTCATGCATTGAGTTTTTGCGGGCTGTTACAGACAATAAATCAATCATGGGTGTGAGTGTTTACATGTGAGATGTGCATCACGTATCCTAAATCTTATTGTGACTGTTAGTTTGAAAGATGTGAATGATTTGGTTGCAAGGATTAGAAGTGCAGTGAGGTTTGTGAGATCTTCACTGACTAAGCTTGATAAATTCAAGATTGTTGTGAGGGTTGCAGGTATTGGAGTACTAACATTGCACACTTCCATTGATACATAAGTCTGAGGGGATATCTTTCTTGTTTTCTTTTGGCTTCAAACCATTTGAATTCATAGTTTTTTGTGACAAGATTTAAGCATGACGCTTGTGAAATTTGTTGTTGAATGATATTGCTACTTTATATGGTGTAAAAATTATATTTAGTTGGATAGACACTATTAAAGAGAGCCATTGGATGCTTGTCTTGCATGTATATTTTAATGTTTGGTTTTCAATTTAAGTTTGTAGTATAGTGATTGATACAATCTTGACTTTATTTTCTTGTTCCATTTGGGGTGTACAGGATTGGTAAAGAATGTTGGCTCTTATGTTCTAAAGGGAAGGTGCATATAGGTATAGTCACCTAAGAGAGTATGATGAGCACTTGGGAAAGTGACATTTACTTTTGATCTAATAAAAAAAAATCTGCCCAAGTGTATACTAATACAATCCTGTTTCATTTGGATATTTGTTGATCAAGTTTTGGGCCTTTAAATAAGGAGTTCACCTCATTTTACAAAGCTTTGGTTTTGCCTTAACCTCTGTTGGGAAGATTCCCGAAAGGTGCCTGCAATAATCTTTACTGGGTTAGAAATTTAATGCAGTCGGAATTAAAATATAAAAAATCTTCCAAGAATATATAAATTTTTTTTTTATTATTATTATATGTCGGAGACCAACTTATTGCTTGTACAAGGATTATATGTATGTGTAATGTATGTAAGCCATCCTCCAAGGATTCCACATATAATATGTATGCACTTGGAGTTGGAGTCTTCTTTCTTATTTTTATATATATTGGTCATGTAAAAAGATGAGATTTTTCTTTGCATCTAGCGAGCAACTTCCTTCCTACTTCTATTTGCTTTTCTTAAACCCATGTTTCAATGCACTCTTCATTGGTAATAACTAGGGGCGGACTAAAGCCCGGTTTGAATATAGAAGTCCGCCCCCAATTCATCTCGAAAAATGATTTATACATAATATTTTTCACAATATTTTACACATTTATGTTTTAAATGAAAAATATTTTTATAAAACATCTTATAAAAGTAACATCATTTTATAAAAATACCATCACTTTATAACATTGTTATACAATGTGTTGTGTAATGTGTTGTGTGTATATCATTACTCATTCATCTCATCTAATTATTACAATTTTTTAAAGTTCTCATATAAATATAATAAACAATTCAATTTTTTTAAATTTTAAAATAATAATAATATTAAAAAATAATATTATAACAATATTTATTCAATTATTAACTTTCATCTTAACTCACTATCCAGACCTATCCTAATAAAAATTGAGGTCTAAAATAAAATTTAAAGTATTTTTTTTAAATGAAGTATTCAAAAGTATAATTATTCATTATATTGACTACAAAATTTAGTATTAGAGCCCTGCACACATGAGAAAATATTTAAAAGGAGAGTTTATTTAAATTTTTATTTGCATTGATTTTTATATTTTTTCTGGGGCATTAGGCAATGGTCTAAGCGGCCTTATCCATGGGAGGACTGGTAATAACCACACAAAACTAAGCACACCAAACTAAAGTCCGTTTAAAAATGAGTTGAGATAATTTTAAATGATTTAAATAAAATATTATTATAATATTATTCTTAATATTATTATTATTTTGAGATTTGAAAAAATTAAATTGTTTATTTTATTTTATATAAAATTTTAAAAAAATTATAATAATAAGATGAAATGAGTTGATATAAATTTCTAATCCAAACAAGGCCTAAACTAAACGTGCGAGCCACACTAGTGATCAATAAATCATATTTTTTGATTAAAAAGAAAGTAAACTTTTTAACCGAGTTGATTGTCTAAAAATGCAAATTAAGGACTTTTTGGTATAAAATTCTCAAAAACTAATTAAAAGTTAATATGAATTTCTTTATATTGGATTCCTGAAATTTTGTGTGGAATTCTAAGATTGCAAGTAAAAAAGAAAGATGGATTATTCTACGTAACATTACAGACGCCACACATCACACCTCTTTTAATATATGTATAGTATGTGGTGTGAGATGAGATATAGACTTATGAAATATATGAGATAATATTTATTAAACATTTAAAATTATCTAAAATTTGGATATATATATATTTTAAAAATATTCTTGTTTAGTTGGTGGCCGACAGAAAGAAATATTTTATAAGAGAAATAATTTATACAAGTCTCCATAAATAAGTCTCGCACAATCCCTTTATAAAAAAGTAAACTCTATATTAAAAAAGTGTATAAAAATTTATTTATTTTAGTAAGATAAACTTTTTTATATAAAAATATATACGAAATTTTATATATTTAAAAATTTGTCCTTAACATTACTATTTTATAATCAAGAAATTGTATATTGTTATTATTTATTGGAACCAACGCTGAAACTTCAAAAGTAATTTTCTCAACAAATTCTTGAGCTATAAATAAAATCAAAGAACTTGAAGACAAAGGTAATTTGTGGAATATTCTCTTACGGAATTTCTATGCTACGACGAGAAAGAGGCTCTTTTATTTTCCGTTTGAAGGAGATTATTTTACCAAATTTAGATAAAATGAAGTAGCCACGTGGAGTTTATAGGCACAAAAACGTACTTGAAAAGCAAAGGTAGGAAAAAAAAAAAAAAGCATGGGTCCCACGTTACAATGCAGCAACCTTTCAAAAAATCTAATAAAGCCACAATGCACAACTTTTATCAAACACTTGCCTCGAATCAGCACCGGAGTCATCGAAATCAAATAATACAGGCCGGAGAGAGATTGTTGAAGTCAAGAAGCCGAATAAATCCGATATTATCGTATATCTGATGTTCGTGTCCTTCAAGAATCTTTCGTTGTTGGGGGCTTTTCTATTCCTTCTTTGTGTTCGTTTCGCCTCCAGCCGCCTCTGAGCATCGAGTTGCGGTTCGATTCTGAGCTTGAGGATTTCCATATTGAGTTCCTCTCGCTTCTTGGTGAGATTCCGTAACACCCACTTTGAGTTGTCGATGGATGTTTCTGATCATCTGTTTTTGTTCTGTTCTTATGTGGGCTGCCTCAAATATTGACGTAAGAGTTTTATATATTTCGTACTGTGTATCTCATTTCCTTTCTTTTCTGTTTTGATGTTTTGCGTTTGGCTCTCGTCTTAGTGGGTTTTGGTTTGGATGGTGAACATGTTACATGACGAAGTTGTTAGAAGGATTGGATTTCAATAATTTAGGGATGCAATGGTCCGGTCTGGTCCGATGGACCGAATATTTTCCATTATTTTTCTGGATCGGACCGGACTGGACCGAACACCCAAAGGGACCGGTCCAGTCTGGTCGGTCCATTCGGTCCGGTCTAATTTTTTTTAAATAATTAATAAAAAAATTATTTAAAATATTAAATTAAATCAAATGATTTATTAATGTGAATTATGTAATAAACTCAATAAAAAAATATTTTATATGATCAATGATAATAAATTAGATGAAAATTATATTATTAATTTATATAATTACTATATAATTAACTAATTGATATTATATATTAGTTAATTCATAGAATATTAACAAGTGTTAATAACATATTTAAAATTTTATATTGTTAATAGTGATAGGTTAGATGAAGATATATATAAAATATTGTTAATTTATAGAATATTAACAACTATTAAAATAATATATTTAAAATTTTATATTGTTAATTGTACAATTATTATATAAAAAATATATATAAAATATTTTTTTATTTTTATTTTTTATTCAGTCCGGTCCGGTCCAGAAAAATCCTGGACTGTGGACCCGACCGAAACTTTTCGGTCCTCTAAAATGTGGACCGAGACCAACCGGTCTTAGTCTCGGTCCGGACCGAAACGGTCGGTCCGTTTGGTCCGACCGGACCGTTTATCACCCCTATTCAATATGACTTTGAGCTCATACTCCGTGCCTTTTATGGTGTGAGATACTAAGGGGATGTTTGAGGAATGAGATGAGAGGAAAACGAGTATTATGTGAATAGTAATGAAATAGTTTGAGTTAAAATGTTTTATTGGATTTTGGGAAAGGGATGAGAAAAAATTAAAAAAAAATATTATAAAGTTAAAATATTGTTAGAATATAATTTCTTAATATAATTTTTGTTTTGAGATTTGAAAAAGTTGTATTATTTTTTGTGTTTTGTTTAGAATTTTGGAAAAATTATAATGATTAAGTAATAATTAGATGAAAAATTTAAAATTGAAAAGTGTTTGTGTTTAAGTGATGTTTGAGAAGGAAATTATGAGAAATTTTAAAATAAAAAGATATGGTTTGTATTCCCAAAGAAGCCCTAAATTGAGCTTTTGATGGTGAGCCGATGTTGACCGAAGTTTGGTTTAGTTTCATATAACTTGGTCCAAAGCTCTAACATGCTCCCATTATTTTCACCAATGCTTATTTATGAACATGATGGTGTTACATAAAACAAGAAAATAAGTGAAATTCAAGAATAAAAAATAAAGATGCATGGGGGACTATGTGAGAAAGTGGGGCTTGCTATATCAAAGATATAACTAGGTAGTGAAAGTTGGTCGTTCCGGACCGGAGAAACCAACCCTAGACCCAGATCGGTCGGTCTCGGTCCCTGAAATAGAGGATCGAAACTTTTCGGTCCAGTCCCGGTCTAGGGATTTTCCCACCTTGGATCGGACTGGACCGACCAAATTTAAAAAAAAAATATATATATATATATTATTTATATAATAATTATATAAGTAATTATGTAATTTCATCTAACCTATCACTATTAAAAATATAAAATTTTAAATATGTTATTAACAAATTAATATTTTATCAATTAACTAATGTACAATATCAATTAACTAATTATATAGTAATTATATAAGTTAAGAATGTAATTTTTATTTAATTTATTATCATTGACCATATAAAATAATTTTTTATTGAGTTAGTTACATAATTCACATTAATAATTCACTTAATTTTAATTTAGTATTTAAAAAAAAAATTATTAATTTATTTGAAAAAAAAAGAAGAAAAAAAAATAAAAAAAATAATTGGGCCAGACCGAACGGACCGATAGCTACCGGTTTGGTCCAGTCCCTAGGGATGTTCGGTCTGGTCCGGTTCGAGGAAAATGATGGACTGAAAATTTCGGTCCATCAGCCCCCCGGACCGGACCGATTTACACTCCTAGATATAATAGTCTTATATATTTAGTAACATTATGTGTACACCATTGAAATTTCTCCACAACAGAAATTTATAATTTACCATAAATTAAGTGGCAGTTATATATTGGGACCTTAGATATTTGTTCAGAACTGAAACAGATTTTGCAAACTAGAACCTATATAAGTCATTAGATATAAACATGAGGATAGGGGCGCAGGCATTGTACCCTTTACCCCTCCTCCCCCCTCCCCTCCCATTCCGCTCCCTCCACCACTGTTTGTTTCCTTTGCATCAATGTTTTCTATTTCTTTTTTTTTTAATATATATATATAGGTTAGGTAGAAACAAGTTAAAAGACAAAAATAATTGAGGTGGGGGGGCATTCCGAGAATTGAACTCGGGACCTCTCGCATTTCAGTTATGGATTCTGACCTTTTGTTACTCAAGAAATTTAGCTAATGCAGTTTCCTCTTCTTGAGGATTTTAAATTTTTTAAAGTGGCTTTGAGATTATATCTAGGAGGGTCCTGTTTTTTGAGGAAACTAGTGTAAAGCTTGTCTTTGGCAAGACAATAGTAAATAGGAAGAGTTTCATTAAACGTTATAGCAGGAATGAACTATAACTTTTATCCTCTAAATTGTTAAGAATATTTGGGAAAATTAGAACTACTTGTAAATAGCAAGTATTCTTTACAATTCCGATAATAAATGTAAACAATGAGTTTGGATGTAACTAGAAGATAAAAGGAAAATTTGGACATTGCAGATGTATCTGGAATGCAGAGTGCCAGTGTCACTTTGTCTTATGTCAACCATCTTTAGAGAACAGAATAATGGATTTTTTTAAGCAGAGCATTTTGTTAATAACGTTATCTCCATCTTATTTTCTAGAGCTTTTTGTTATTAGATGACTACCTTCAGGAAACAAAAATCCATTTTTCATCTTTCTCGGACTTAATAGATCTTAAGAGTCTTTGTGTGCTTCCTGGATACATAAGGTTTCTTCTGTATCCAAACTGATAGAGACGAAACCTTTGATTTCTTCTCTATTCTTAAATGAAATCAATTCTGCTAAAGCTTTAATTCAATCAGGATTGACTTTATGGATCCTCATTGGCATATAGGTTGGCTAGATAAATAAAAAAAATTGTTGGCTAGATATTTTATTTTCTACCATTCTCAATGCAGTTTCTCCTTACCCAAGGAAAAAAAATGTAAACAAGGCCAATCAAATTGATCGCCAAGAATTCTGGAAAATATAGTATCAGCTCTATGGTAATAATAAGGCCTGGTTTGGATAGAAAGATGCATCCATCTCATCCCATCCTATCTCATCTCATCTCTTCTCATGTCATCCCATCTCATCTCAATATCCAAATACCACAAACGCAAACACTTTTCAATTTCAAATTTTCAACTTTTTTATCTAATCATTACCTAATTATTAAACTTTCCCAAACTTCCAAACAAAACACAAAAAACAATTCAATTTTTTCAAATCTCAAAACAAAAATTATATTAAAAAATTATATGCTAACAATATTTTAACTTTATAATATTTTTATTCAATTTTTTCTCTCATTTCTCCAAACTCCATAAAACATTTTAACTCAAATCATTTCTAACTCATCTCATCTCAACTCAAATATCTCACTACTATTCACAAACCATCTCAACTCAAATATTTCAAGTAATTCACAAACCATCTCAACTCACTATCCAAACCAGGCCTAAGAATTAGTGTGCACAATCATTTATAATCAGGGCAATCGTTTGTGCAGCCCATATGAAGAGAAACATAAATGATAACTTGGTCAATTACTGAAAGAAAACTTGTAGAAAGAATATGCACCCCCTAAGCAAAATCTTGAAAGGATAAAATTTACATCCATCATCTGTCATTATGAAGTTTTAATGAAAATGCGGTGAGATAATCATAACCAAGATGTTGAGGTGTGCTTATGGCCATAAAGCCAACCTGAAGCTCTGTATTATATATTAGTTTTTTATCACCTTTTTTTCTTTGAAGAAAAACAAAGTTTAGCCTATTATCACCTTAATACAACTGAAATTGAAGTCTCTAACTGGAAGTGAGCATCCAGGCTTGCAACTTTCCAATGCATTTAACAGGCATTGTCTCCTAGAAGATCATCTCTTGTGGGGTGAGTTAGCAGGTTCTTTGACTTCATCGATTCCTATTATATGCAGCTGATAGAAACAATTGTGTTGAAGGCAATCTGATTTTAAATGAAATTGGGTTTCTTTGGTTGTAAGCTAAATTATAGAGGATTATTTGATTTTCTTATAAATTACTCTGCTATTATTTTTGCGTAGGGCTTAAATTTAGATGTTTTATCAAGTACTTTTCTGTGTAGTTACTTACTTCATTGGAAATTGTGGTGAATGTAGTACTGTAATCAACTTCGCTTTTTGTCTAGGCATGTTTAATACTCTACACCAGATGCATTACTTGATTGACAAAATAAGTATCTAAGACTAGACAAGAAAGAAGGGGATGGTAAATAAATAATTAATCAGATTCAGTGGCTTTCTCGGACCTGCATCTTAATGGCTTAGGTTTCATATTGCTCAGTGATTGGGAGTCTCAATGCACCAACAACGATGAACATCTATTCAGAGATCAGGCTCGGATCAACTCAATAACTTGGGGGCTTCTGGAGCTATGTCTTCATCTTTTCCAGTTGTCCCTCCCTTTATTGATGACAAGTATTCCAGTTATCCAGATTCTTTTTGGGTTTCCCCAGAAAGGGAACTGATGAAAAACCCCATTTCCAGTCAGGCTGCTGCAATAGCTTTTAACAGCAGTATTGATGGGCACTTGTTTACGTCATCCACTGGATTACCCAGTGACGCTCCTTTCTCTTCAGTTTCACATGGAGGACATTCCCGAATTTCCCCATTCATTTCCCAGTCGTCAGCTGAGCGGGAATCATTTCTGCCAACCCATTCTTCTCATTTGGATGTACGATCTACAGCATTGATTAATAACAATGACGGGAGTCGGGATATTTCCTGGTGTACAGATCCATTTCAGGATTTTCTTAATTTTCCTACATATGCATCTGCTGAGAATTGTCAGGTGGAAAGCAGTACTGGTGTCATAGCATCTGAGTACCATACTAGGAGAAATGATTGGCAGTGGACTGATGGATGGATTAACTCTGAGCTGGAGCCAGATTGCAATGAGCTTCCCAATGTTAGTGTGGCAGATCCCAAACCAAAGGTTTGTTCCTCAACTCAACATAATAGCTATACATACTTTTTTTTATCGCTATACAACAATATCTGTACATACTTATCTGTGGAGTTGAAACTTTGAAATTGTGTGCAGCTTTTTGTTTACATTTTGCTTATTAATATAAAGAATAAATTATCTTTTTCCAGGGACTATTTTGAAACTCTGTTTCTCATCAATAGTTTTTGTTGTTAAGGCTGTGATTGTTTGAGGTGAAAACAGTTTCATCTTTTCATTTGTTTTGAAGGGGCAAAATTAGAGGTCAAATAACGCTCAGTGGTTTAATGTGTGGTGGTTGGGGAGAGAAAGCGAGCGCCTTGACTCCCCCAATTCCTATCAACTAAAAAATCACTGCCCTTTACCCCCACCCCATGCCTCCCCACTCTTGAAAGTTGCCCCCCCAAAATCCATTCCTCTCCCCAAAAGTCATCACCCCCTAACCCCTATCTCCCCCCTCCATAAAATGGTCTACCCCCTGCATCTCCCTCCCCCCTCCCCGAAAAGAGTTGCTGCTGTTAGTTTTTAGACAATTGTACGAACTGCTCAATTTGTTTCTGTTAACATATATATATATATATATTCTATTGTAGTTATTTTTTAACAAGGGGTAAGAATTTTCAAACCAACATATGTACGAAATATTTTCTGGTTATTTTTTAATGGAAAATGTGACACCCCCAACCCCTGCTTGGGATTTGGCAGTAATTGACACGTTGGGACATGCAACACTGGGTTACATATCCCTCATTCATGACAGTTAATATGCAATCCACCTAGCATGTTTCTAGCAGTATGAATAAATCACAACAAAAAAATAACAAGGGCTTGAGCAATACATTATGGTACCAAAACATAATCTATTAACCCCTAAATATCATGTCTTACAAAAGTAGGGTCCCAAAACATTGACCATTTATGTTTACCAAAATATTTTCTTGAGATACATAGTTAAAAACATTATCCTTCTTTTCCTAAGATCTAATATCTCTTGTATCTCTATTATTAGCTTCAAATGATCTCTATAAATTTATCAATTGCCTCAAAGCGATCCTTGAACGTAAGACTTTCTTTGACTATTGGCGACCAACGGGGCTTATGTTTTCCCATCATGCTCGTTGTCTTCTAAACCTGTCACAACTTCTACCATTCTAGGGGGGAATGGTAGTGGAACTACCACAGTGAGATTTTGAGAAATATAGGCACAACATATCGATGAGAATGTATCATGTGAGCATGGTTGTTACATTCATGTATACAATATAGGCACAACTTATATTGATCCAACATATTACATAGGCATGATTTGCAATGACCAAGCATGTCACACAGGCATGATTTAGGTCTCATTTGGATATTGAGATGAGATGAGATGAGATGATATTTGTGAATAGTAGTGAAATAGTTTGTGAATAGTAGTAAAATAATTTGAATTAAAATATTTTATGGGATTTTGAGAAAGTAGAAAGAAAAATTTGAATAAAAATATTGTTAGAATATAATTTTTTAATATAATTTTTGTTTTGGGATTTGAAAAAGTTGAATTATTTTTTGTGTTTTGTTTGGAAGTTTTGGAAATCTGTAATGATTAGGTAAAATGATTAGATGAAAAATTGGAAGATTTGAAATTGAAAAGTGTTTGTGTTTGTGGTGTTTGGATATTGAGGTGAGATAGAATGAGATGAGACCATCTTGCAAACCAAACGGGGCCTCAAAATACACATGATTCGAGCACGGCATGACAAACTGAGCACACACATGATTCAGTATGGCAACAATCTGAGCACATGGTAGAACATATCAAGAATCCGAGCACTTATTCATATACATAAATGGAACATATGCAGCGTTTACACGAAAACATGAGCACATTATTCAAGAGTAAGTTAGAGGCTAACTTACAAACTTTCTGTTTAGAGTGCCCAAGGAGTGAGCTGGAAAATAAAATCCTATGTGTTAGCATCATCACATAAAACTCTCTAATTGATATAGCTAGTCCATGTATGTGTACTTAGGCCCCATTTGGAACTTGGACTGAACTGAGATCAACTCAGTTCAATATAATTTTAAACTTAGTCTAACTTATAAAAATAAATAAAAAATTAAGTTGAGTTTAACATCCAAACAACCAACTCTCAGATCACTAAACTCATCTCAACTCAAAACCTCTTTACACGTGGGACCCACAACCTTTTTAAACTCAACACCTTTTTACATGCGGGACCCACAACCTTTTTCAACTTTCCATAAATACGTCTAAACTCATTTTAGGTGAGTCTCAAAAAACTCACTCCACCATCTTAACTCACTACTATTCATAGAGAAATCAACTCATTTCAACTCAACTCAATTCAACATCCAAACGGGACCTTAGTGGTTGTTGGGATTAATCTCCCTAAATGCTTCAAAAACCTACTTGGCCAACAACTTGCTCAACCAAGGTGGTTTTCCTCGATCACTTTTCCTCCTAAAACCCCATTTCAAAAACCCTAGAGACATAAGGTATACATGATCCCAATTCAAACAAGGTTTATACCCTCAAGGCTCGAGACTCACAAACTCATAGAAACACTCTTTTTCTCTTTCTTCGTGCTTCTTTGGTCCACATCACAAATGCATAGAAAACACTCTTTGATATACAACCCGAGACCTTTAAATCTACCTAACCCTCGGTATTTCATATCAAGAAACTAGAAAAGGAAATGAGTAGGATTAGGGCTTTCTCACCGAGCTAAAGTTTCCTTGAGTGCTATCTGAATCCTTCACTTGGTGGTGCGTGCGAGGGTGTTTGAACAGAAGGAAAATGATTAGAGTTTTCTTGGAGGGGTGCATGAAAGGGAGGGGCTGGAGAGAATGGAGGAGTTCTGAAAATGACTTTTCGGTTTCTCCTCTAGGGTGTATCCTGCCAGCCAGAAATGCTAGGCCATTTATAAGACCTCGATCTCCTCTTCCTCTCTCTCTCACTACTCATTTCCTGCTTCAGAATACTAAAGGTCCACAAGCTATCTCACGCATGGATGCCACTTGGCATCCTCTTACCCTTGCCAAGTTCTACCTCTTTCTTCTTCGTCATTTCTTTTTTCAGAAATTACCACAAATTCTCATGCCTGGGTGCCATGTGGCAGACTTTCGGACTCCACTTTCTTTCCCCTCATCATTTGGGCACCTCGGAACTCTAAGATATATTCTATGCATGGATGCCATGTGGCGTCCCCTTGCCATGGCCGAGCACCCCTCTCTTCTTCCTCATCATTG
The DNA here is from genome assembly GCF_001411555.2 of Juglans regia. NCBI lineage: Eukaryota > Viridiplantae > Streptophyta > Magnoliopsida > Fagales > Juglandaceae > Juglans > Juglans regia. The sequence continues at coordinate 14,700,728 of NC_049911.1, read as the reverse complement.
CCTCTTTCTCAGAAACTTGACACATAGGTTCAAGGTATGGGCGCCAAGTGGCTAGGCCGAGCTCCTCCCTTCCTCCTTCATCATTGCCTCTTTTTTCGGGAATTCAAGGGTTCTCAATGCATGGATGACATTCAGCAAGTCTCGGGCTCCACTCTCCTTTCCTCATCATTGTCTTATTCCAGAAGACTAAGAGTCACAAAACCCTACCTACGTATGAAGGACAAGGGGTGACCTTGTGGCAGAAAAGTGGCTGGCGTGTGGTTGTAAGTTTTGCACCCAATGATTGCACTAGCTCAAGATTCTTTTTGTCAAGCATGCTGAAATCTGGTTGGCTCAAGTGGGCGGCATGGTGCACGCATGGAGGCTTCGTAAGTGCTTGGCTTTAGCCCTTGTGTTTCCCATCATTGTATTGCAAGTTCCTATGAGTCATTGATGGCCCTCAGTTAATAACCTGCCGTACCCCTAAGTGGTGTGGTATTATTGGTATAAAGTGGGTGGCAACATGGATGAAGGGTCCTTTCAAGATTTTCGGCCATGCCCTCCTTATACTCTGCATTCCTTTTTCATGAATAAGAGCCTCACCTAAAGGTTTTCCTAACCAATCATTATAACCTAATAATCTAGAATCTACCAAGACCCTAGAATGGCTTGGGCGGCTTACTCTACTCATGTCATGGGGGTTTTGAATCCAAAAAGCCCATGAAGAGAGAAAAAAAAAATAATAAATAAATAAACCTTTTATAGTATAGAATGGTTCTAACTCGAACTGCCTTGGCCTAAAATCTAATAACTTGATAAATAAGCATTCCTGAATCTAGTGAGCGCGACCTCTGGGTCCTCGCTTTTACTTGGGTCCTCACAGAAATTAAGTAATTTTCCTTGTTTTTTTTTTTTATCTTCTCCATTTTATGTCAAAAGCAAACACAGCCTAAATCCTAATAGGATTATATTCACTGGCGTGTGCTTATTATTTATGTTGTCTGCAGCTTCTCAGCTACCATCAGTACAAAATATTTTGCATATTTTATTTTTTCCTTTTCCTTTCAAATCTCTCCACATGATTTTCCTCTTTATTTCTTCTTTGTTTTGTTAATAAGCAACCCACATAATCCATCAGAAAAACTCATGACTTTATCTCCGCTACTCCATATATGTAGGGAAGGCGGAGAGGGGGGAGGAAGGATAAGGTTTGCATTTGGCCCATAGGTAATTGGTGTGCAACTGTTCCTCCAAATGTTAATGGTCTGTAAATGTTTAGGCATGCAAAAATATATGTTAACAAGTCTAGGGTGTGCATGGGTCGGGGTGAGGTTGGTTTTAGGAACTTTTCCTCACCAAACCAACGTCAACTATTTGGAATGTTTTTTTTTTATATAAGTCAGAAGATATTTTATTGATATAGAAATAGGCATAGCCCCTGTACACACGAAGTATACATGTGATTACACCTAGTTAGGAACTAGAAGCGGTTACAAGGAAATCATGAAAGTTGATACCATTAAAGTCTATAACAATGGCTCACATAAATAAAGTCTTCCAGAAAAAACTCTTGAACTCTTCCAAGGAGCGCTCTCAATCCTCAAAATTTCAGTCATTCCTTTCACTCCAAATGCAACAAAGTAGACAAATGGGAACCATCTTCCACACAGCTGCAATCTATGGTATCCATGTGATCCCTCTCCAACTAGCTAGTAGGTCAACCACCCTCCCCGGCATAACCCATGCTAATCCCACTTTGCTGAAAAAGTATTTCCATGAGGCCCTTGCAAACTCACAATGTAGAAGTAACTATCTGGAATATTATTGAACCAAACCAGCACAATCTGACTAAAATAATGGATTGAAACCAATCTACAAGTGATTGGCCTGGATAGGGTCAATTTATTTTGTGCATATATTGTTGGTCCATTTGGACGACTTATCTTTAATGAAGCTTAATCAAAATGGGGCTAATCATTTACATCTTGATTCTTTAAGCATGTTGTTCAAATTGTGATTGACACATTTCTCATTTTGGTTGGATGGCCCAAACATCGGATGGCCTACATTAAGTACATCAACTAACAAATAATTGGTGTGTTTGTGGTGTAGATGGTGAAGATAAAGCTTATTAAAATGGACGATAATTATATGAAGAAAATATAATGTCATATTCTCTGTTTGTTTGGTCTCATCAGGTGGGAAATATTTCAAAACCGAAAATGAACCAGCCTTATAGATTTCTGAAATTCTGTAACCCAACTGACTCATTAACTTGAGGAAAGCAACCCAAAGCCTTCTGGTTGGTCTGGGTTAATCGGGTGGTCAAGTTATTTGCAACCCTTGAATATTTCTGCATATTGTTGCAAACAAATGAAGCCCCCAAAACTTATCTCCCCCGCTCCAAATTAACGAAGTACGTACTGCTGAAGCTGTCTTATTTTATCTTGATGCAGCAACCCCAAATTCGTGTGCAGCAGCCAGCACCACCTGTGGAATTTCAAAGAGTTGATAATGCAATGTCCACTGCACCCCCTACGAAGTCCCGAATGCGTTGGACTCCAGAACTTCATGAGGCCTTTGTAAAAGCTGTCAATCAGCTTGGCGGTAGTGATCGTGCGTAACCTCACCGTACTTAATTTTTTATTCTGTTAGGATTTGAAAAATCACAAGGTTTCCAGTAGGATTTGACTGAATCACTAGGTTTCTTTGTCTTTAATGTTAATCTGCAGAAGCCACTCCGAGTGCTATAAAGATCCTCATGAATGTTGAAGGCCTGACTATCTTTCATGTGAAAAGCCACCTGCAGGTGCATCAACGTTTTTATCTTATTTTATATATGCTGCACTTGCGATGCTAGTTGTTTCTTGCCCTTAATGAGCTGGATTTATTGTATCTTTTCTCAGAAGTATAGAACAGCCGAATTCAAACCGGAGTCATCAGAAGGTAATGATAGCTTCTTCATTTCTTATAGCCTGGCCATGGCTTTGAGACATGTTGAAGCCCTAAGGCTTGCTAACCCTGTAACCCTGTAAATCTGTTTGCCAAAGTTTGCTTGCTAGACAGTTGCCCCCCATTGGAAGAACCAAATAGCTTTTGATTTTTTAATTTGCTTATGTCATGCTCCCTTTCCTGTCTTGTTTTTTTTTTTTTTTTGGAACACCCTGCTATGGGATTGGTGTTGATGAATAAAAGGCATAAGCAGACTGCAGTAAACTTATCAGTTGAAGTTGTTCCTTTTTTTTCTTTGCAGGAACTTCAGAGAAAATAGCAACTTCTATTCAAGAAGTAAAATCTCTGGACCTAAAGACGTAAGTAATTCATTGTCTCATATGTATTTCAATATATTTACTTGTCCAAAAAAACATGCTGGGATATCTACATACTATCATGTTTCTCTTAGTTTGTTGATTGTTTATTTGTAGATGAGTGTTGTATCTTTGGCAGCATGTCCCAATATTTAAACAGTGCAATTTCAAGTGTTATAGATTTTTGCTTTCCTATTTATTATCTATCAATTAGTAATGTCGTCATTGTGTAGAAATCATTATTGGCAGTGGATGTGAGTAACCACTTTGATAGACTTTTCGTTCTCATTTCAGTATAATTAACTATTTTTGTTTTTACTTATACTATAACACCCCTTCCCGTAGGTCTGGAATGTTATGTACGTAAAGAGATTCAGTCTCATAAAGTACCTTATCTATTGGATCACAAAACTTACTTAACAAAACAGTCTTTGATAACATAGAGCTGAAAAAATAATAGAAAACACATAAGCTAGATCTATGTGAAACCAACACTGCTTAAATGTCTAAATCATACACTATCTCTGGATACTTATTCTACTCCTGGCACTCATACTCTGTATCCACGAAATCATCATCTGGGATTTTAAAACATGAAAACAAATAAACTAACAAGTGAGTCAAAGACTCAAGAATAGCACATCATACTGTAAACTTAACTTAGTTTAACATTAGGCTTAGTTTTGAAAACTTACATATATCGTCACACATCCACATAACATATATATCATTCATTAGTAATATAAACGGAATCATACATAATCATGGCAATAAATGTAACGTGGATGCATGAATGACTGACTCCATGCATTTCCTAACAATCATACATGACTTGTTCATATTGTCTTTCACTTATTTAGTGGCAATTCATTATATGTGTACATCAGTCCAATTGTTGTTGACCGTATGTAACATATCATAACATGTAGTGAAACATGCTTGGGTCCGTGTTATCACTTAACATCTGGTGAACCATGCTTGAGTCTGTGGCACCGTTTAACGTATTATAACATGTAGTGAAACAGGCTTGAGTCCATGTTATCACATAGAGTAGTGTTACATGTACTTACACTTTTACTTACAAGACTCATTTTATTTTGAATTTCAAATTTCATTATTTTCAGCATATTAATAACTAACATGTGGAGAAATAAGTTTTTTTGTAAGTTTTTCTTAAGTACATTTGGCATTTTCCTATCACATATCATATGGTGAACCACGCTTGAATCCGTGGCACCCCATATTGTATCATAACATGTAGTGAAACTCGCTTGGGTCCCGTGTTATCACTTAACATATGGTGAACCATGCTTGAGTCCGTGGCACCGTCTAACGTATCATAACATGTAGTGAAACATGCTTGAGTTCGTCTTATCACATATCATATGGTGAACCACGCTTGAGTCCGTGGCACTGCTTAACATATCATAACCTGTAGGAAAAAACACTTGGGTCCGTGTCACCACAAAACATATTAGCTTAGATGTGGTAGACCACGCTTAAGTCTGTGGCTTGTACATCCACCCATAACTTAAGGCCAATCTTAAAGCTTACCTGTCGTTCATGTGTTTTCTTATTAACTTTCATAATGCATGAGAACATGTTCGACTTCATGACTTTACATGGCATACTCTTATGCATGTCATAACATTATACATGGCATATTAATATGAGTCTTACATTACATAGCATAACATAGGCATGGCATAACATGATCCTAATATTACATGAATATTACATGGCATACATGATCTAAATACTACATGAACATTACATGGCATACGTGTGATTTTTATAACATCTCATCCATCTAACAATTCATACCAGCATAACATCATAAGCATGTCATCATAATTCATTGAGATTCGTGAAAAGGGGCCTAACCTTGACTTGGCTTGTAGCTTAGCATAGGTAAACATCACATTTTTCATGCACAATCAGAATAATTACAGCACACATATAATTATGATCATGCTACTTACATCTTAGCATTGCTTCCACAATCTCACGTCGTAGCTCATGACCTATACGAGGCACTAATTGTCACTAACGTTTCTTGGAACAACGTGTCGTAGCATTCTAATTACTTTGGAACCATACCATAGAGATAATTTAATAAATATTCAGTTATACTAAAATTAATAGATAGTAATATTATTTAAAACTCGTAACATATTCCTTGATTTTCTAATTAAAATATAACATAATTATTTTATTAAAAATCCAATTAAATAGAAAATTGGAATATTAATAAAATAGTAGGCTCAGTAGTATACTTTAAAATATACTTCAAATCCCTAGAATATATATTCTATAAAATACAAGAAGCCAATTTAAACATTAAGCTCCATATGAAGTCAGCCCATTCAAAACAATATACTAGTTTATGAAATCAACCCCTTAAGAAAATAGGAAGGCCCAAGGCCCATGTGAGAAGTCTGCCCACGTAGAGAACAAGTTAAGACACAAATCTGACATAGACACTTAAGGGCAGATATGTAATTTAACCCAAGATTCTTCAAGGTGTTTACTGGAGGTTATAGGAGTCGGCAGTGGGGCCCCGCTGCCCCCCTGCCCCACCCCCGTCCGCCCCGCCCCGCCCCGTAGGGAGAAGGACCAGCACGGGGGGTCATCAACGGGGCCCCTCCTTGCCCCCCGCCCCGCTCCACATATATAAAAAGAATATTTTTTTATATTTATATATATAAAAATAAGTATATTGTATATAGATATATACAATTTATTAAAGATTTGAAATTGTATTTAAGTTATTAGATTGCCTTGGCCTCTTAGGCCAACCGTTATATAGGAGGTCAAGGCAATACAATAGTCATAAGTATGACTATTGTATTGCCTTAGCCTCCTCCTATATAAAGGTTGGCCTAAGAGACTAAGACAATCCAAAATATAATTCTAATGAGTTTAAGTTCTTTTTGTATTTATAAATTTTAATTTATAATTTAAATTATATTATAATTTGGGTCCAAAAGAATATTTTTGAACTAAAAAATAATTTTTTAGACCCAATGGGTTGGCTTAGGCAAGGGGCAGGGGAGATGGCATTTTTCCCCCCGGCACCGGGGCCCCGTAGGAGGTTACACAACAAGGATTTAAAGGGCATAAATGTAATTAAAGTATTAATGGATGGGCTTTTTGGAAAGAGTAATACTATACACCACACTCTCATCCTAATTTGATCATACTAAATAGTATGTGGCACATTCATCATCATTAAATGATAAAGAAGCATGCAATAAATGATCATTTAATGGTGATAAATGTGTCACATCTTACTTAAGTGGGATGAAAATGAGATGGTAGTATGGTGTATAGAATTTTTCTTTTGGAAAAGGTTGAAACAAAATAACTAAAAAAGGAAAAACATGCTTACGGGGGAGGGGGTTGTGCGATGCTCACCGAGAAAGAGAGGAGAACCATTGCGATGGTGGGTCTGGGTGGCTGGCCTAGGTTCACGGTGGAGAAACTAGAGGCTCCCTTTGAAGGAGAAACTAGAGGCTCCCTTTGAACATGGTGGTGCGACATAGAGAGAGAGAGAAACTGTCAAACTTAAAGCAACAAAGAGAGAGAGGAGGGTGGCGGACAGTCGTGGGCTTACCGGAATAGTGCAAGGTGAAGGAAGGTGCCTGGTCGGCTAGTTTTGTGGCTGCAGTGAGGTGATCCGACGTCCTCTAAGGTTGCCGGCGGTGGTAGAACAAATTACACAGGCCAATGAGTCACTGCTGATAGAGAGGGAGAGGGAAAACGACAAGGGAAAAAGAAGAGGGCTTACCGTCGGCGTGCTCTGTGGTTGGTTCCGGTGAGGTGGCTGTTTGGTTGCTGAGAGGAAGACTATGGTGGCTCTAGAAGAGAAGGTTTGATTTTACTGTGGGAAGGTTCTGGCCGTAAGGGGTACTGTGGGTTTGCTGAAGGGAATATTGCGAGGAAAAAGAGAGGATTTATGGGAGGATTTGTGAGGTTAGAGTTGGTTTCAATTAGGAAACTTTTCAAATTAGGAAATAGAGATAAAAGGGGCGTACAGTCTACCGAGTGGAGGAATCCTATTCAAATCAAATTACTATCCCAAAACATATCTTAATAATAAAAGTACTAATAATAGCAACAACAATAATAATAATAGTGATTATAAAAGTAATAATTCTAAGCCCTAATTTAGGATCTGAATGTTACAGTTTATCTCGCAGTTTCAGGTCTATGGTATAAGGAACTAATTTTATTTGTAACTTAATAAAAGAAAATAAATTCGTTTTATTGTGTTGGGAAAAAAATGAAATTTCATGAAAACATTGATATGCCCTAATTGTTCTTGTAGATGGAAATTTATCCGACTCCTTAGAATGCCCAACTTTCAGATTTTTTTTTTTTTTAAATCTGATTTGTATTTGTGCTCTCATGCTGAATTTAGGCTGAAATTGAAGTGTGTACTTTTGATTTTAATCACAGGAGTATGGGAATCACTGAAGCATTGCAGATTCAGATGGAACTTCAGAAGCGACTTCATGAACAACTAGAGGTAGGCACTTGAACTTCGTAGCAGAACTCGCATTCTTTTTGGTTGTCTGAAAAGGAGAAAGTATTAATGCTCGAATCCTATACGAAATGTATAGATACTTCATGATGTGTTTAAATTTGAGCATAAAAGATTCATCAAGGACAGTATCAGTATCACAGTGGTAATGTCAAAAGTTCATAACTCATCTAACTAACAACTCTTCGTCACTATATATTTTCCACTTGGGTGGGAATGCTGCTTTCTGAAGTCTCTTTGTTTATTTGTTTCTTTGTAAACGTTAAATTGTGATTGTTTATACCATGAAATCAAGTTCAGTTGCTAATTTGATCTGCTAATACATCTTTTTTTATTGAGAACCTTCAATTGTTGTGCTTTGGCAAGGAAATGTAGAGTTGGAACTTGCAAAAGAACATGGAAATCATGGTCTATCACCATTTACAGGAACCTATTTTTTTTTCGCTTTCTGATACGGTAGTTGCTGTGTTCCTGCAGAATCAAAGACAGCTGCAACTGGAAATTGAAAAACAAGGGCAGTATCTTAAAATGATGGTTGAGAAACAGAGGAAAATGGAAGATGACAGGATTAAGGCCTCGACATCTGCCTTGGATGATCCTTCTGCTCCACTGTCAAATGTAGTGCAGCCATCCCCTATGCATGACAACCTGGAAACCTCAAAACTGGATGAACTTAAATCAGGGCCAGGAACTAGTCGTGTCAACGCCACACCTGAAGCCAGCTCCTGGGATGTGAGTAGGAAACAAAAGGCACATGAAAGCGAAGATGCCAAGGATCAAGAACCAGGTTGCAGTAACTATACTGGTCCACTGACAAAACGAGCAAGAGCAGATCAAATAGCAGCGTCCTCAACTGAATTTTTGTCTGATGAAAATCTTTTTCCATGACGTTGTGCTGCCACTGGAACACTTGGAGGGAGGGTTGGCCTGGTGAAGGGTATTTGAGCAGTAGGCTGAAAGATGACATCTGAACCAGATGTTTTTTTTTTTTTTTTTCCATTTTTTTGTAAATTATGGCATGTTTTCTTCATTTAGAAAAGAAACGGAGGTTCCAGTACTGATGATTTTAGTAGTTTCTGTCCTTGGTTAGAGGCTAAATGCACCAAACAATAGATTTTCTGTTCATTTATAGGAATTTAATCGTGATCTTGCAACGTTTAACCTTTACCATAATGCTTACTAGTTGTAGACCCGTGCAATGCAGAGGAATAGAAAAATATATAATCTTTTGATTTTTTAAATTTGTTCTGTGTTGTGAATTTGAATCCAAAACTTCATTAAGAAATGCACAATTTTAGTAGATGTAGCAAAAAAAATGATGACTTGAAACATTGCCCATTCAGATCCACCTCTAAAAATTAAGCTTTAGGGATGTAACCTTATTATCCATGTTATGTAACATAGAAAGATCGTTCACCAAGCAAACTTAGTATTTTTCAGATACAGTCTTAAAGTGTGTAAGCATTGTGTATATTTAAAAAAAATAGCGAGATCCATCGTTAAAAAAATATGTTTTTAAATATGTTTTTTTTTATGTAGTGTCCTTGTTGGGTCTAGCTAAAGCTTATGGGTCTAGCTAGTATTGCTCTTGTTGGGCATGGACCAACATAAATCATTTAACAATTTGAAAAATATACTTAAATTTTGTTTTGACCTCGACTTATTTACCTTTCTGGGCCCGCCCTAGCTAAAGTGAAGCTTGAGCTTGACTGATATTACACGTGTTTAGTAGTAAGATGATGTGAAAAATACGTGAATCATAGCAAAATTATTTGAGTTACTTCTCATTGTGAAATATTTTTGGACGTAGAAATGAGATGAAATGATTTTAACATTTTTTTTTTTTTTTATGAAGATTGAATAAAGTGATCATACTAATTATTGGAAAGTGTTTTTAATGAAGGAGTATTATTTATGAACAAATTTTTCATTGACTAAAATAAATTATTAAATGAAAAATCTATAAACATATTAAAATACGAAATTATCATTTTTAATTTTTTCAAAATTTTATAATTTTATAATTCTATAATTTTCAATATTATCAATTTTCAATATAATATGAATCATTCTAATTATCATTTATCAATTAGAAAATTCCCTTTTTTGGTTTTTTTTCCCAAATTGATTATTCGAAATATCAAAAATTATCGGTGGGTCCCACAAAAAATTATACCGTTCTAGCTTTCAATTACACTAACGAAAAGTTAATAAGTTATTTTTTCAAGATGGGATGTAATTCGAAAATTCCTATCAATTATCTATATAAAATACATCATTACAACTATCGAATATATGTTAAAAAATTAGAACTTATATTTTTTTCTTAATTATGTAATTTGCAAATCTCAATATAATATAAATTATCAATAAAAGAATATTTTTTCTAATTATCAATTATAGCTTTGGAACTTCTCAACTTTAATTATTTCAAATTTATCTTATACGAATTACACAAAATTTACAGAAATATCAATATTCGGCTGCACCAATCTAATTCTCAATTATTGGTTGGAAAATGTTTATATTTATCAATAAAAAATACATCATTGCAGCCATAACAAAATTACGTACATGCCCTAATAAGAAATACATGTTCAATTCTTATGTGCCCACGTAGGTATTGCAATCTCATCCCTGATTGCAATCATAGCTTGGATTGGTTCACTGGTCATGTCTGGAAGTTGAGATGATTCGGCCTCGTCACCAGCTCCACGCCTATTTCGATGGAGATCCATGTTGCTCCATATCTCGAATAACTCGCCGTTGGGACTCACCGTTCGAATAATATTATACAAGACACAACATCCAGTAACGATGAACCCTTACCTAACTGTGATATATGTAGGCATATAACTTAAAACTTTAATTTGTTCTTTCAAAACACCAAATGTGCATTCAATAACATTACGAAATGATGAATTATGATAATTAAAGTAGTCTTTATACCCCTAGATGAACGCACACTATTACAATTACTTCTATGATACATTTCTTTGGGATATGGGGACATAAAATCCCTCAGTACATGGAAAGGTCGAATTAACTAGATAATAGTAACTTGTCAAAATTTCAACCATAACTTCAGTTAATTAGAGGACTACAATCCGGCTCCTTATACATACTTATTCTCCAAATTTTGACAATTTATTTGGGGGAAACTCTCATTTCCTCCTCCCATCCTATTTCCTATTTTAGGGTTTGAGTTTACGCTTGATAAACTGGTTCCCCATCTCTATGGGGAACCGCAATACATCCACTTTTCTATTTTTAATTATTTTCAAGTGTCCCTCTCTCTTCCCCTCCCGTGGTTTCGATGTCCCTCGCACCCTAAACGGCTATCAGCTCCCTTACACTCTACAATCCATGGCATCCCCTTTGCCATTTTTCACGAAATAGGTAAAATTTTCTTGAACAAATAGCACAAAAACCTATTTTCATTTCATCTCTCACAAACTCACACATACAGTCCCTATCTCTTGTGTCGTCAGCTCTGAGAGAAATTTTATTGTCCATTTCGTTTTTGCTCTACCATTTTAGGTCTCTGTAACTCTATTGTTGAATGTTGAGGTTGATCTCAAAAACCCTAGCCCACTAGACCAAAATGGTTTCTGTGTATGCTTCCTTAGGGTTTTTATAATGGCAATTTTTGTATAGGTTTTGGAAATTGTTTTATAAAATCAGTGACCAAATTTTGGTTGTTTGATTTGTGTTTTGTGAAATTGATGTGTTTTGCTATTCAATCTAGATTTGTCATTTTAGTGTGCTATGAATTTGACATGTCCCTTTGTTTCAGTGTGCTATGTTGGATAGTATCATTTACTTATATCATTAACAAATAAGCAAACATGAAAGATATTGGAAAGTTAGGATCTGATGTGGTAAATATTGAGGAGCCAATGATATTTGTGAATATGTTTAAAAAAAATTTAAAATCTAATACATTTTATACTATCTAAATCAAGAAAAAAAATATATATTAGAAACTCATCTGCGAATCCAATTTTTTATGGAATGTCATCATGAATGAGATTAGCCATGTCACGGTACTCTTTCTCCAGTTCATTCTCTCAATTTTTTTTAAAATTCAATAATATGTATGAATCCTTTTAGTTACAAAAGAAAAATACGTAAATTGATAAAATCAAAATGACTTCCATTACAAAAACTAACAGATATAAAGATTTGTAATTTCATAAGATACACTAATTCTATATTTATACTAGTTTTACTTAATGGCATATATTAGATGATTGGTAATCTTGATTCATTTGCTATAAGATTGATTGGCACTTGAAATTATGAGAAAATATGATTTTCTACTGGAACTATTTAGTTTTGTTTGGTTGATTAGTTTGTTCTTTTTGTTCTTTTTCCTTGTATATCCCCAGTGTCTGTGATGATGATAAAGTTGAGTGGGGGGACAAAGGAAAGTTGGGACATACTCTATAGCAAGGTAACTCGGGCTGTTGAGTATTGTGGAGTCTGGTCCACACTGCTCGAGTGGAGTCTCTAGCCACTCGAGCGAAGACAAGTTAGAGAGTTTGCTCAAGATAGCTTGACAGACCGCTTGAGCAAATGCAAGTCAGAGAGTTCGCTTGACACACCGCTCAAGCAGAGGGAAGTCAGAGAGTTCGCTTAAAGAGCCGCTCGACACATGGCTTGAGCGATTGCGAGAAACATGTTCGCTCGATGCGGGCTCGACACGCCGCTCGAGTGAACATGACTATTTCTGAAGATTTTAGGGTTTCTGCCGCATGACATATTTAAATGACTTTGTTTTGGCTTGTGATGTATCAAAGTGAACAGTAACCGTCCTACACATTGTACTGTGATTCCTCAAGAAATAAAAATCCTCTGCAACTCTTGTGGACATAAGCAATTTGCCGAACCACGTAAATACTGTGTCGTGTGTGATTGCTTATTTTTCCGTGTTTACTTTTACTTTATTGTCATCGTTTTTCACAACACGGATAGCCAATCACTATTGGCTACTAATTGATGCAGCCATTGAGGATGTGCTATACTTTCTATCTGTTACCACTCATTTCCTGAGCCTGTGAATCAAAATATTTAGTCTAATGTTCTTGAGTTTCTAACATATCTACCAACTATTGTGTGTGTAAATTTGTTAGAGATGGATTCCCAAGACCATGGACATGTGTACTTCACGACCATTCTCAGCCAAGACCTTCCCATTGACCACACTTACACTAGTCAAACTCAACCATCACCTATGACGTTGGACGACTTTCCACCCCCTCCTCAAATAGAGCATCTCCTTGTTAAAAAATCAGCAAGTTACTTGTATCGGCATGGCTGAATACCAGCATAGATGCCATCCAGGGAACGAACCAAAAATACGCCCTTTGGGATAAAATTTTGAATTACTTCAATGAGTTTAAACCTAGTACAACTGAGCAGAGTGTTGGGTCTTTAATACATCGATGGTCGGCCATTCAAAAGGTGACGAACAAATTTTGTGCAAAACTGACCCAAGTTGAATGATTGAGTCAATGTGGCATGACCAAACAAGACAAGGCATAACCATCCACTTCATATCACTTTTTCTAGCTACTTAGTTGAATATTTTTTTTAATCTTTATTACCATTCTTTTTTATAATTATTTTTTCTTCCTTTCTTTAATTGCAAGTTTGACAAAGTGAAGATTATATACCAATCGCTAGAGAATTCTCCCTTTTAGTTCGAGCATTGTTAGTACTTGTTGAAAGACAAACCGAAATGGATTCAGTCCAAAACGAAGGTCGACGATGTCTCCGACAAGGATTTGTACCTCAGTTGCATTTGTAGATTCAGTAAATGACCTCGAGGTAGAGAATGTCCTCAACAATGATGTCGTTGAATTGGAGAGATCAATTTGAAGAAAAGCTGAGAAAGCAAAGCATAAGGCTCAAAGCAGTCCAGTAGAGGAAATATTTGAGCTGAGCAAGTTGAAGTATACTCTTCTCGAGGAGTCACGCACTTAGGAGAAAGCCTTTCTATCTAAAGGCCTAGAAGATGCAATATGATCGAGAAAGGGAGGGACATAAAATACGGCAAACGAACGAGAGATATAAGTTGGAGTCCAAGAGATTGGAATTCTAACGGGTCCAAGCAGAGGAGAGAGCAGAGAATGAGCAATTGGAGAGAGGAGTGAATCATACTGATTGATGTGACCACCTTGCCTAGAGTACAATGGGCATATTTTCAGCGACGTCAAAATGAATTATTAATGAGACACAATGCCAACCATCTCCAATGACATAGGACCGAGAATCCAGCTATTAAATTCTAAGTTTTTTTTTTTTTTTTTTCAAATTTATCTGTTGTTGATACATTCTTGAATTTGTATTTGTTAACATTAAGTAGTCACTTTTTTCATGCTGGTAGCAAATATTCTTAAGAAACTTTGTAACTATGTATGCTACACTTTGTAATTTTGGTAGTGTTTATTCTGGAAAGTTTACGTTTTTGAAAATAATTTTGTGTATGGATAAAAAATGGTAAATAAAACATTACAACTACTTGAACTATTACAAATAATGAACATAATACAACATTGATTGGCATGTTCTTCGAGAGAACATTTTTTAGGAAATGAAAGTTGAATAAGCAAGAATATCTATTAACTACTAATAACAACGGGTCATTATAGTAGATTGCAACTACTATACTTTTGGGAATATATTTTCTATTGATGCACGCTCTACATCTTTTCTTATTTATTCATGTGTTGTTGCAAAATACTTCTTCTTATTCCCTTGTGGAGATGGAATAATCTTCACAAATGTTGACCATTTTAGATAAATACCATCAACAAGGTAGTAGCTCATAGTGAAATTGAAAGATCTCTATAGCACATTGATATCGTTATGCGAAATGAGTAGTCTAAAAAATGCATGACATATCCAAAGATCATATGAAGCAATTGCTTCTAGTATAATAGTTGGTTCACAACAATGGGGAGAGTACATACCTTTCCAAGAAGTGGGACAATTTTTTCACTTCCAATATATGCAATCAATACTTCCTAGCATCCCTGGAAATCCACATTGTTCACCAATACGAGCAATCGAGCAATATCAATGGCATTTGGAGACCGTAGATACTCATTAGAAAAAACATTTACGATTGAGGTTACAAATTTTTTTAGGCTCTCCATTGTAGTGTTTTCTCTAATCTGTATGTATTCATCTATAAAATCAGCAGTTACTTCTTACGCAAGCATTCTAAGGGTAGCACAACAAAGATAGACTGAGTCTTCCATCATTATCTCTTCTTTAGATGAAGTAAGGCTCGTAAGCCTCTACCTCATGTTGAATGCGAAGAAATAGAGGATAACTCATATGATTTGAGAGATATATTGGAGCTTTTACAAAATAATCACGAAATAGCTGTTCGTGCCCTTTAATATGATCACAACGAATATACTTACAACGTTGGCGATTGCGACTATGAGTCGATATTGATCCATCATCGCCATTAAAAATAACTACCAACTCCTCTTCAGAGAATAAGTTTAGCAATAATTTGAGATAGAATAAACGAGCCATTTTAGAATCAGTGAAAAATGAGGCCGGAATGAAATTTCTTTGAAGATGAAATGAGATTTAGATTGCTGAAGATGTGAATGGAAGCAATGGAAGTCCTCTTATTTATACACAAAAAGAAAACCGTTTGAAAACATATGGGAGTTAGAAAAAAGTTTCAAAATATTACCGTTACATATAGGATAAAAAAATATTACCGTTATACAATGGACAAAAATATTATTATTTACGTAGACAAGATGTGTTATCGTTGGACAAAGCACAAAACATATTACTGTTAGAAGTTAGAGAAGATGTGTTACCATTAGACAAATGACAAAAAATATTACTGTTGCATTTGTACAGAAGATGTGTTACTGTTAGATAAAAGACAAAAAAATATTACCGTTATATGTGAGTCAAAATGTTACCGATAGACATGAAAAAATATTATCGTTACATCTCGGACAAAACCATAATCTTCATTTTTAATTATTCGTCACAAATACCATCGCATTGGAAAATGCACATACTTAAAAAAATTATTATTTTTAATACTTAATAATAACAAACTATTATTGTAGTCAGGAAAAAAATTGGATTTCGTTTTACAAAATTAGGTTGAAGGTGATAGTTGAAAATTTAGGATAAAATTTTAGAAAGTGTGGTTTTTAGCCAAATTAGAGGAAATTTATAGGAACCAGATGCTAATGCTCTTACCAATTCAATAACATTACACTACCCAAAAACAATTTCATATATACAATTAAATATCGTATAACAATTACCTTTGACTGGCCGTGTAAATTGTTCATCTGTTGACTCAAGACATTGAGGAAGATGTGAGCATCATGAGTTGTTCCCTCCCACCCCGTATAGGCAAATGTAAATTTCATATCGAAGCCACATAAATACAAAATATTTTAAGCAATTCACTTATGACATTTCGATAAGTGTTACGTACCTCAGCTGGTACAATTGTGTCCATCATTGTGCCGTCTAGTGCACCAATGACATAAGTAGTAACACTACAACAATACTCAGAATTATTAACAATAGAAAAACTTGGCCTTATCAATATAAATGTACATGAAAAATGCCCAGCCCAGAAGTAAAACCAAAGCAACGTTTAATTTGTAGTATCCACATTCAAAGACTATTGATTAGAAGTTCAATTCCATGATAATTTTAAACCATGCTCTTTCATTTTTAGTGAACTTCAACCATAATAGAGATCGGGATCGAACATTATTTAGGTCCTAAATTCTCCTCTGAGAATATCTGTATTATACTTGTTGGGTTCTTCCAAACGTAGATCTAAATCTTTTGAATGATACACTGGAATCTTTAATCGTAGGCATCTTCAGTAGAGAACTAAAAAGGAAACTAAGGAGCTAAAAATATTTATAGGCGCCTATTCAATAAAGGCATTAGTGCATAAATGATGGCATTATCCAGATCTACAACAATGGTGATAATAGATAAATCAGCTTGCAGCCATCTTCGTCATTCCCATCTTAGCCCTATTTTCAGCACTTAGATTGATATTCTGGGTGGACTCTATAGTTCAATATGTCAAATGAGTAAAATGGTCGACTCTTTTATGAACAAAATAAGAACCATCGAAGACTTTTGAGTAACACAAATATGTCATGCAATTAACTAGTGAAAAACAAACCTCAATGATTGCAAGAACAAGAAGAAGAACGAACTGCAAACAGTCCAATCTACTAGTAATTGCAAGATAGCTTGCTCACACCGGGAAAGCTCCAAATATTTTTTAATAGGAGTTTGTTTTAGTAGAGCTCGGACTAATAGAAATACATAATACATAAGAGCATAGTAGAAATCCCCAAACATGGCATTGACACAAGCAAGAACCAATTAGCCATGACCTTTGCAAGATGACAAGCTATTTAGTAACCACCAAACTTTTTCGATTTAAGATTCCTAGAAGAAATTTCAAACTCCTTTTTTTTATTGTGTATTTGTAACACCCATTCCCATAGGTTAAAAATATAACGAACATTCATAACATAATGCATAGTGAAGAGATTTGAAGTCATAAAAAATACCTCATTTATTGAAAAACGTCAAACTAAATTGAACATAACTATCTTTGAATCATGAACTGAAAATGTAAAGTGAAAACATAAACTAGCAAAACTAATTCTTGTGTAAATAACATTTATTCCTTTTTAAGTCTTTGCACTAGATCTATTCCTAGCCCTTTTGCTCGGCATCCTCACAATTATCATCTGTGACAGTTAAACATAGAAGAAAATAGAGAAACAAACAAAAATGAGTAAAAGACTTAGTAAATAGCACATCATACCATAAACATAACTTAGCTTAACATAGCCTTAATTTTGAGAACTTGAAAAACTTTACATATATCGTTACAGATTCACATAGCATACTTATTCATCATCAACATGAGCAGAATCATACATAACCATAGCAATAGATGTAACGTGAAGGCATTAATGACTGACTCCATACATTTCCTAACAATCATACATGACTTGTTCATCTTATCTTTCACTAATCATATGGTGAACCACGCTTGCCACTTACGTGTCATATCATATAGTGAAACACGCTTGAGTCCGTAGCACCGTCTTAACATATTCTATAGTGAAACATGCTTGAGTCCATGCTTTATTTAATAAATGGTGAAGCACGCTTGAGTCCGTGGCACCGTCTTAACATATTCTGTAGTGAAGCACGCTTGAGTCCGTGGTACCGTCTTAACATAACATGTAGTGAAACACATTTAAGTCTGTATTTCACTTAACATATGGTAAACCATGCTAGGATCTGTGGCATCGTCTTAACATAACATGCAGTGAAACACACTTGAGTCTGTGTTTCACTTAACATATAGTAAACCACACTTGGGTCTGTGGCACCACTTATCATATTTTGTGGTGAATACGCTTGGGTCTATGTCACCTTAAAACATATTTTCTTTCTTAATGCATGAGAACTTATTGGATTTCATGGACTTTTTCTAACATGGCATACTCTTGTACATAAGGCACAACATAACATCGCATGGCTAGATATGATCTAAACGTTTTATAAACATTAATGACATACATGATCTAAGCACTACATGAACGTTATATGGCATTCATGATCTAAATACTTCATGACATTACATAGCATACATGATTTAATCACTGTGTGAACATTACATGGCATAAATGTGATATTCATGACATCTCATCCATCAGACAACAATCTATATAAAGCATAACATACATAGGCTCACTTATAGGCATATCATCATAATTCATCGATGATTGTGAAAGGGGTCTAACCTTGACTTGGCTTGTAGCGTAGCGTAGGTAATCATCACATTTTTCATGCACAATTATAATATTTATAGTATACACACAATTATGATCATCCTACTTATCTCTAAGCGCTGCTTCCACAATCTCACGTCGTAGCTCGTGACCTATACGAGGCACTAATTGTCACTAATGTTTCTCGAACAGCGTGTCGTAACATGCTAATTACTTGAAATCATCCCACTTTGATAATTTAATGCATGTTTAGTTATACTAAGGTTAATAGATAGTAATATTATTAAAACTCCAAAAATATTCCTTGATTTTCTATTTAAAGTATAACATAACAATTTTATTAAAATCTGACTAAATAGACAAAGGGGAATATTAACTAAAATAATAGACTCAATAGTATACTTTAAAATATATTTCAATTCTTTACACATTTTCTTATAAAAATGAGTCTGACTAATATATTTATGTAAGTAAAAACTTTGTCCAACTTAATTATCATCCCAGCCCCAATTAAAGAAAACTTTGTCCAACTTAATTATCATCCCAGCCCCAATTAAAGAAAACAACCCACTTAAAATCACTAAAACAGTTTCTGATTTAAACATCAAGCGCACATGAAATCAACCCACTTAGCCTATTATGATAGTTTCTGAAATATAATAAATCAAGTCCCACCAGATTTAAACACCAATCAAGTTAAAACTAAGCCCAGCCCCAACAAAACTCAGCCCAGTAAAAAGGTCATTTTGGGAAGGCTGAAACATAAGAAATAAAAGAGGGAAGATATGCTTACGGGAGAAGAGGGTGGTGCGATGCTCACTGAGAGAGGGAGAAGGCTGTTACGACGGTGAGTCTGGTGGTTGGCTGAGGTTCGCGGTGGAGCAGCTAGAGGGTCCTCCTGACTATGGTGGTCTGACACAGAAGGACATAGAGATAGAGAAAGAGGAACTGTCAGACGAAAAACGATGGAGAGAGAAGGAGGATTCCGGCGTGGGCTTACTGGGAAGGTGTGAGTTTGACGGAACTTGGCTGGTCGACGATCTTTGTGGCCCCCGGGAGGTGGTCCGACATTCTCTGCAGTTGATAGTGGGCTGAGCAGAACACACAGGGCCTATTTGGTTGTTGATAGTGGAGAGAGAGCGACGAAGGGGGGGGGGGTTTCGGAGTTGACGCATGTCGTGAGGGGAGGAAGACTTACTAGCGGCGTCTTTTGTGGTGGATTTCGGCAAAGTGGCTTTATGGTAGGGAAATTAGGTTTTCACGTGGGGAGGTTCTGGCCGTGGGGGTTCTGTGGGTTTGGTGAGGGGAATATTTTGGGGAATCAGAGAGGATTTATAGAATGATGTTTGATGTGAGTTGGTCTCCCATTAGGAAACTTATTCAACTAGGAGATAAACATTGAGGCATACAGGCTTGAAGGTTAAAAGATTCCCACAAAATACATACTCTATCTCAAAACAAAAAATTATAAATTATAAATCTTAGTTTAGGACCCGTATGTTACAATCTCCCCCTTAAAAGAAATGTCTTCCTCAAGATAACGTATGTCAAAAGGTCCTAAATATCTCACATTCCACATGCCTTCCTTTGCAAACCTACTCATTCCCTTCATCGATACCACCTTCGGGAATACTTCACAATTTCTAGAGGAATCGGTTTGCTCTTGACAAAATTCTTCTCAAGAAAACGCCAAATCCAAAAGGTTCCACAAAATAAACAAAGTCGATCTTTATTAAAATACTAAAATCCAGAAGAGAGTCTGCGAAGCACAAAAATAAGCAAGTTTCGTGTGCTGAATAAAATAGCTTATTAAAATAAAATGAAAAATGAGTATGTCAAAACTTCCTAGGCCTCTGCCTTGTCTCCTTGGTTCAAGTCTTGTCTAACAGCTCCATCCTCACCAATATCGTCACATGTAACCACATCATCAGTAGTAAGAGCAAACACTCTAGCTGGTGCGGTAGCCCTCTTACCACTCCCTGTAACTGGAGCCGGTGCGTTCCTTTTTGGGCAATCCCAAGTCATGTGGTTTGGCTGCCACACTTGAAGCAAACATTCTGGCCCACTAAGCAGTTTCATGGATGCCTTTTTCCACAATTCTTGCAAACTGGATGCAATGGACTACTCTGAGACGATGGCGGATGGTAACTGGGGGTAGACTTATTGTTTCTATTGGGCTCTAGTAGTAGTTATTGGCGTTTCTTTTGACTGAATAGTTTTGCATTCGCCCTCATATCTTCTTTTATCAGAGTGGCTCGAGTAACCAAGTCAGTGAAGTTACAGATCCTAAGTGGTATAAGGCAACTTCGAATTCTTGAATGCAATCCCCACTCAAACTTATCACATTTCTTTTCTTCATCCGGAATTATGTAATGTAACACTCTACAGTCATGGTTCCCTGTACTAGATCAAGAAACTATCTAGCTTTTGCTTCCCGAAGTGCTGGGGAAAAGAATCGATCTAAAAATGTTCACTTGAAGCGATCCCAAGTAAATGTTCACTTGAAGCGATCCCAAGTGATAGGTACTCATTCGCCAAGTTCGAGTTGTAGTAATTCTCATGTAGAAGACCACCACTCATCTACCTCATCTATCAGTACATAGGTAGTATACTCCACTTTGAGCTCATCAGCACATAAAAGAGCCCTGAAGATCTTCTCCATCCTTTTAATCTAGCTTTATGCGTCGAGTGCCTCCGACTTGCCATCAAAGTTCCGAGGATGCTGCTGTGTAAACTGATTTAGAGTACAACCAACCCTGGGAGTCCAAGTTCATATGCTGTGACCGTCGGCAAAATGCTGGAGGAGTCTGGTAGCAGTAGCAGCCAATATCTCAAACTCACTCGGTTGTCGTTCTGTGGACCCTTCTGAGTGCGTGATGCTTCTAGTCGTCGATGTCATTCTAAATAATATAATTCGTGTAGATTAGCAAATAATACCACAAATACTTCATCCTTCATAAAATCCATCAAGAACATGACAATAAGCATTAAACATAATAATAAATAATTTCTCTTGAACTTTGAGCTGGCTAGGAGTCATTCTAGATATTTCCTATCCTAAAATTCTTTCCTTCAAAAGTCTACAGAATCTCTCAACCTAGCTCTAATACCAATTTTTAACACCCATTCCCATAGGTTAGGAATATTACGAATATTCATAACATAATACCCGGTTAAGAGATTCGAAATCATGAAAAATACCTCATTTATTGAAAAGCGTCAAACTAAATTGAACATAACTCTCTTTGAATCATGAACTGAAAATGTAAAGTGAAAACATAAACTAGCAAGACTAATTCTTGTGTAAATAACACTTATTCCTTTCTAAGTCATTGCACTAGATCTATTCCTGGCCTTCCAGCTCTGCGTCCTCACAATCATCATCTGTAATAAATAAACATAGAAGAAAACAAAGAAACAAACAAAAATGTGTTGAAAACTCAGTAAATAGTACATCATACCGTAAACATAACTTAGCTTAGCATAGGCTTAATTTTGAGAACTTGAAAAACTTTACATATATCGTCATAGATTCAAATAGCATACCTATTCATCATCAACATGATTGGAATCATACATAACCACAACAATACATGTAACGTGAATGCATTAATGACTCCATACATTTCCTAACGAGCATACATGACTTGTTCATCTTGTCTTTCAATTATCATATGGTGAACCACACTTGAGTCCGTGACACCACTTACATGTCATATCATGTCGTGAAATATGCTTGAATCAGTATTTCACTTAACATATGGTGAATCACGCTTGAGTCCGTGGCACCGTCTTAACATATTCTGTAGTGAAACATGCTTGAGTCCATGACACCATCTTAACATATTCTATAGTGAAACACGCTTGAGTCCGTATTTTACTTAACATATGGTCAACAATGCTTGAGTCCATGGCACTGTCTTAACATATTCTGTAGTGAAACACGCTTGAGTTCGTGTTTTACTGAATATATGGTGAACCACACTTCAGTCTGTGGCACCATCTTAACATAACATGTAGTGTAACACGCTTGAGTCCGTGTTTTACTTAATATATGGTGAACCACGCTTCAGTCTGTGGCACCGTCTTAACATAGCATGTAGTGAAACACGCTTGAGTCCTTGTTTCACTTAACATATGGTAAACCATGCTTGGATCCGTGGCACCGTCTTAACATAACATGTAGTGAAACATACTTGAGTCTGTATTTCACTTAACATATGGTAAACCATGCTTGGGTCTGTGGCACCGCTTATCATATCTTATGGTGAACACGCTTGGGTCTGTATCACCTTAAAACATCTTATCTTTCTTAATGCATGAGAACTTATTGGATTTCATGGATTTTTTCTAACATGGCATGCTCTTGTACATGGCACAACATAACATGGCATGGCTTTATATGATCTAAACATTTTATAAACATTCATGACATACATGATCTAAGCAGTACATGAACGTTACATAGCATACATGATCTAAGCACTACATGATTGTTACATGGCATAAATTATCTAAATACTTCATGATATTACATAGAATACATGATTTAATCACTGCGTGAACGGCATACGTGTCATTTTCATGACATCTCATCCATCAGACAACAATCTATATAAGCATAACATACATAGGCTCACTTACAGGCATATCATCATAATTCATCGACGATCGTGAAAGGAGTCTAACCTTGACTTGGCTCATAGCCTAGCATAGGTAATCATCACATTTTTCATGCACAATTATAATATTTATAGTATACATACAATTATGATCATCCTACTTAACTCTTAGCACTGCTTCCACAATCTCACGTCGTAGCTTGTGACCTATATGAGGCACTAATCGTCACTAACGTTTCTCGAACAGTGTGTTATAACATGCTAATTACATAAAATCATCCCACTGGGATTATATAATACATGTTCAGTTATACTAAGGTTAATAGATAGTAATATTATTAAAAATCATAAAATATTCCTTGACTTTCTATTTAAAGTATAACATAATAATTTATTAAAATTCAACTAAATAGACAAAGGGGAATATTAACTAAAATAATAGGCTCAATAGCATACTTTAAAATATATTTCAAATTCTTTATACATTTTCTTATAAAAATGAGTCTATGACTAATATATTTATTTAAGTAAAAACTTTGGCCTACTTAATTATTAGCCCAGCCACATTTAAAGAAAACAACCCACTTAAAATCACTAAAATAGTTTTTGTAAACACGACCAATCCAATTTAGACATCAAGCCCATATGAAATCAACCCCCTTAGCGTGTCTGAAATATAATAAATCAGGCACACTAGATTTAAACACCAATCAAGTTAAAACTAAGCCCAGCCCCAACAAAACATAGCCCAATAAAAAGGGCATTTTGGGAAGGCTGAAACAAAAGAAATAAAAGAGCGAAGACAGGCTAACAAGAGAGAGGGTGGTGCAATGCTCACCAAGAGAGGGAGACGGCCACTGCGACGGTGAGTCTAGTGGCTGGCTGAGGTTCGAGGTGGAGTAGCTAGAGGGTCCTCCTGACTATGGTGGTGCGACACAGAGGGAGAAAGAGAGAGTTTAGAGAGAAAGGAACTGTCAAATGAAAAACGATGGAGAGGGAAGGAGGATTCCGGCATGGGCTTACCGAGAAGGTGTGGGTTCGATGGAACTTGGCTAGTCAGCGATCTCTATGGCCGTCGGGAGGTGGTCTGACGTTCTTTGCAGTCGATGGTGGGTCAAGTAGAACACACAAGGCCTGTTTGGTTGTTGACAGTGGAGATAGAGTGATGGAAGGGGGGGTTTAGGATTTGATGCATGCCGTGAGGGGAGGAAGACTTACCTGCATCGTCTTCTATGGTGGTTTACGATGGGGTGGCTTTATGGGTAAGGAAATTTGGTTTTTACGTGAGGTGGTTCTAGCCGGGGGGTTCTATGGGTTTGGTGATGGGAATATTTTGGGGAAGCAGAGAGGATTTAGGCTGCGTTTGGTTCCCAAACTCAACTGAGTTCAGTCTGATTTTATGCTGAGTCTAACATATAAATACCAAACTCTTAAATTACTAAACTCATCCCAACTCAAAACCTTCTTACACGTTGGACCCACAACATTTTTAAATTTTTTATAAAAAGTATTAAACTCATCTTAACATCCAAACACACTTTAAACTCAGTTTAGATGAGTCTCATATAATTCCCTCTACTACTCAACTCACTACTATTTATAAAGAAGTCAACATCCAAACGCAGCCTTATAGAATGATTTTTTATGTGAGTTGGTCTCCCATTAGGAAACTTATTCAACTAGGAGATAAACACTGAGGCTTATGGGTTTGAAGGGTGGAAAAATCCCACTAAACATAAACTCTATCTCAAAACAGAAAATTTTAAATCTTAGTTTAGGACCCATAAGTTTCAATATTTCTTTACCATTTAGGGTTTAGAATTTCAAAGCATAAAAAAGAAGCATATAGAATAAACACTAAAAGGTTGACCTCAATCTAATTCACAACTCCCAAAAATAGAGCTAAGATTTATAGTATCTATTTTGATTATTTCAATCGTCAGTCTATTTATTTTTATAAATATTATAACAAAAATACTCCATATTTTGCATCAAATATATGTTTCAAATGTATTTTATAATATCCTTATAAAAAAATCCAGAAAAGCCAGTGATGAGCATATCCTTATAATTTAATTTAATATTTGATTTTATTATTATGAAACATGTTATAATTTTTTTAGATTTGTGTGAATAGTATTGAGATAATATAAGATGGTTTCTAAATATGTGTGTGTTTGTTTGTAGAAGTGAAATGAGATGGTTTTAACTTTTTTAAAAATTTGATAAAATTGTAGGTTTCACCAATTATTGTGTGCATTTTTAAATGATTGGGTAATAGTTATTTAAATATTTGCCACTAATTAATAAATTTGTGAGTCCAACCAAATATTTGACATTTTTAAATGATTGGGATGTATGCCACAAAAGCAGAACCACGATGCCAGTTTTTCAGCTTTTGAAAAAAAATATTATCCATGGGACCCAACACATGGTTACCAACATACAAACCTTGATAAAAATGCACATGCACGAAAAATACTACTTTTTCATATTATTAATTCAATATATAATAATGCACGTTAAATGAGAAATCGACTTTAGATAAATCCCTGATTTTCTTATTTCGAGAATCCAAAAAAGCAGACACTTATATATTACTTTTATTAAATTCGAATTACAAAATTTATTAACGTTATAAAATGCAATATGTGCGTAAGATGATCTCATTTCTAAATCAACACATGTCATCAAATAATTATATTCAATGATCATTAAATAGTACCAATATTAAATAATGCAAAACATATACAACTATTCTGCTTAACAAGTACACTGCAGTAAATAAAGAAAATGACACATACACCATTATTTTTAATTAAATGTTCAACAACCAACCCTATTTTCCCATATCGGTATGGCAATCCCATTTCTTATTGTAGCCATAGCTTCTACTGCTTCAGTTGTCATGTCCAAACTACGAGATCACCTTGCCCCGTCACCAACTTGCTGCACAATAATATGGAGCTGCCTCCTACTCCAATACCGAAATAACTAGTCGTCGAGAGTCACTGTTCTGATGAAATTATACAGCACACAACATGCTGTCACGATGAGTCCTTGCCTCCCAACGGAATACGCTGGCATTAAGTTTAAAATTTTAAATCGTTCTTTAAGTATACAAAAAGTGTGTCATATGATATTACGAAGTGAGGAATGACGGTAATTCAAATAGTCTTTGTACCCTCGAAATTGACGTTGATATGATGCTCACTTCTGTGGTACCGTTCTCAGGGATAGGGGTAAAATCCCCGTAGTGCATGGGAAAGCAGAATCGACCAAATAGTATTTACAAAACATAGATGATTCCAAAACACTAGGTGAGATGACTTGAAACAAAAAATACATCACAAAAAATCAAACATCTTTACATTAAATAATATAAGAAGTTTACTCTCAGGCGGCCATGGAAATTGAGCGGTTCTTTGACTCAACGCATGGAGAAAGACACAAGCATCATGCGCTATTCCCTCCCATCCGGTGTTTACAAATGTGAACTCCATATCGAAGTCACATATACACAATACATTTTGGGCAACTCGCCCATGCCAGTTTCTAAATGTCTCATATATTGCGGTTGGTACTATGACATCCATCATAGTGCCATCCATCGCACCAGTTTAAAAATGTACATTAAATATATTTAATTATGGTTTCAAATGCAGTAGTTTGAAGTTAATTATTTGTTATAAATAATTGAAAATTTCTTACCCCAAACCACGAAATATTTCGGTGGTTGCTTGCAATATAGGGATGCACCTTGTCTATGAAATTTAACTGGATAATGTCTCCCAAGCTCACATAGGGCCTTCATCGCCCTTATCACATGTTTGTTAATTGTTTGGTTCAAATGTTGAAATCGGTCACTGACAATTCGTTGGGCTTGTGTGTGGCCCACAAGCAAGCAAAAGATGGCTACACATTCCTCCACAGTCACCGATCATCTAGAATACGCAACAAGTGATTTTCGCGTAACAACATACATATTACTCAGAATGCTATGAGGGGTAAAGCTGAGTCTTCCGCAGAAAAGTGTAGCAAGGGATCGAGACCGACCGTGGATAGCAATGACGGATGGGATATGTTTGCTCATTGTGTGAAATTGATGCAGCTCTACCTTCATCACCTTTGATCCCATGATCCAGCAGGGCTGGCTTTTACCAATTTTAACATTTCGCGCATTATACTTGTTGTTACGTGAAAATTATTTGTTACTTGATTCTAGACGATTGGTGACCATGGAGGAATATGTAGCCATCTTTTGCCTGCTTGTGGGCCACGCACAGGCCCAATGAATCATCGGTAACTGATTTTAACATTCGAGCCAGACAATTAATAAATATATGAGAAGGGTGATAAAGGCTCTGTGTGAGCTTGGGAGACATATTTTCCAACAAAAGTTCACAGACGGGCATCCCTATATTGCAAGCAACTACCGAAACTTTTTGTGGTTTAGGGTAAGGAATTTTCAATTATTTACAACAAATAATTAACTTCAAACTGCTACATTTGAAACCATAATGAAGTTCATATTTGTATACATCGTATGTGAGGGAACAGCGCATGACGCTCGTATCTTTTCTCCATCCGTTGAGTAAAAAAAATCCACCCAATTTCCATGGCCACCTAAGGGTAAACTTCTTATATTATTTAATGCAAAGATGTTTGATTTTTTTTGTGATGTATTTTCTGTTTCAATTCATCTCACTGTGTGTTTTGAAATCTATGTTGTTAGGTAAATATTATTTGGTCGATTATGCTTTCCCATGCACTACGGATATTTTGCCCCTATCCCCGAGAACGGTACCATAGAATTGAGCGCCATAACAAGCATAAATTTTGAGGGTACAAAGACTATTTTAATTACCATCATTTCTCACTTCATAATATCATAGAACGCATTTTTAGTGTACTTAAAGAATGATTTAAACTTCAATTATACTTATTAATCTCATCTCATAGTGTTAAAATTTATGAGTTGAAAATTAGATATGGCTTTATAAAAGTTTGTGGGTCATATAATATAGATATGTTTGGATGTAAAGGTGAGATGAGATGTTTTAACTTTTGTGGGAAGGGAGATATGGTGGGCCCCATCCAATGGATGAGATATTTGCATAATTATGAATATATATATATTTGATTGATTATATTTATTTCGAACTTATAGATAAAAATTACCAAAATTATTTTAGTAAAGGGGAAAAATCTGAAAAAAATAAAGAAAAAAGACCATAAATTACAAAATAATGTCCAAAAGTTCGTTGGACTTTATAATAATGTATAAATAAATTTTGTACGTAGTAAAAAAAAATTGAAAGGAAATTACGCTAGTAATTATGAAATTTATGTTCAAATTTTTCTAGTATAAATAGTTTCAAACATATTTGAAAAATAATGTATGATGATAATTTCTTTTACGAATATATTCAGATATACGAAAATTTCTTCTTATTTATATTATAATGTAGATAATAATTCCAAAAATAAATTCCACAATTTCTTTTATTTCTGAACAAATCATACCATAAATAACTAATGCATTTTTTTTTATATATCAAAATAAATATCTGAAGTTTGTGAATTGTAATAAAATATTACTAGATTTCAATTTTTTTTTAATATCAATAAGCATTGCATGTTTTTTCCAAAATCTATACGTAGTAATTTTTCAATTGGTTGATGTTAAATACACAATTTACAAACATGCTTACATGTCTTTAACAAATTTGCGATATCTTTCTACTCCCAAAATTCAAAATACAATTAAAAATTTTAACATGTTTCATAATTTATCATTCCAAACAAAAATACATATTCCATCGACCTACATACGAAACATAAATATATGGTAAACCACAATACAAATAGACACAAATAAGACTTGTCAATATCACATTCATTGGTCAATCTGAAGTGCCCACATTGGTAACGCAATCGCATCCCTCATTGCCCCTTTTGCTTTGGCAGATTCAGTGGACATGTCAATCACATGAGATAATTCACCCGCATCAGTATCCGAAACCATATTTTGCATTGAGGACCGATGATTCAATACACCCTGAATGAACTCATCATTAGGCATCATTGTTTTAATCATGTTGTGTAGTGTACAACATGCAGTAACGATCATGCCTTGCCTAGTGGGGCAATATCGAGACATGGCATACAAAATTTGAAACGGTTTATTTAACAAAGTGAATGAGCGTTCAATAACATTTTGTAAAGAGACATGACAATAGTTGAAATAATCTTTATATCCCAGAAAGCGATGTCCACTATAACGATCTGATCGGTGATATCTTTCTCTTGGATAAAGCGGCATAAACATTTCTACATAGGAAAAAGCCACATTGACAGGATAATAATAACTTAGCCACATTTTTAAATCAACCAGAATCAAAGATTTTGCGAAATTTGAAGAGACAACATTTTCTATTTATTCTTGTAAATAAAATTTACCTTTTGTGGCCATGGTAATTGATTCTGAATTCGACTCAATGCATTTATGAAAATGTCATCGGCTTTTCCCTCCCACCCAGTATACACGTATATGAACTTCATGTCAAAGTCACAGGCGCACAAGACGTTTTGTGCAATCCGGCCATATCGATTTCTAAATGCGTTACTTAGATAAGCAAGTGTAGTAGCTAAAATTATTGTGCCATCCATTACCCAAAGACATTTCATTAAAATCATTAAACGCATTTCAATCATAACAATTATATATATTTTAACTAAAAAAAAAATGGAATACAAAGTTTAAACTTCAAAGAAATGATAACTATAAATCAAGTCCGATAAATGTCTAAGAAAAAATTAGATAACTAAACAAGCAAAAATAATTAAACCGCATATCGTCTGATAAACCGATCATCAATAAGAAAAAGAACTATAAACTCCATGCCCGCCCGCTCACTCACTCCTGCGACCCACAGAGATCGCTGCAATGCCGAAATGTCTGTTAATGTCTCAAATGCAATCACTAGAATGTTATACCAGCCCCTCTATCAAAACCCAAAATCTTCACCAATTCATGGGTAGCAACACGCGCATACCAATACAAAATATTCAATAAAAATAAAAATAAAAATTGTGAATATTCTGTACGACCGCAACCCAAATTTACCTGTTACGACCACGTTTTTGGACCCATGGTGGGTCGTGGAATGGGTGATACATCGTTTATGGGCAGAGTTGGGGACAAAGGCTAGAGGGTTGTAGATGCCAATAGGGGTGGATTTCATGGGTTTCACCATGTTGAATATACAGGCAAATTTGGTCTGCAACAGACAAACGGAGGACTGGGCGGGAGATTGGGAAAATCTCCAAAAATCACTCACGTGAAGCCACTGTTGTTGCAATGGGCAGAAGAATCTTGGCCGTGGAAACCCACGCGAAGCAACTGTTCTTCCAAAGGGTAGCAGACCATCGGTTGTGCTTGATGGGGCTCTTCTCCTTTTGCAGAATAGATGAGGAATACCAAGATCAGTAAGAAGTTGTTTCAGCCAAGTGAGCTTGCAAGTGGTGACAGACATGGCACGGTATTCAGTTTCGGCAGAAGAGCAGGCTACTGTCGTCTGTTTTTTTGTGCACCAGGAGATAGGACTCGTGCCAAGCTGAATGAAATATCCGGTGGTAGAGCGACGAGTGGTAGGACAGCTCGCCCAATTTGAATCAGTGTGGGCTGTAACCTGTAAGTTGCTGGATGATGAGAAGAAAATGCCTTGGCTTGGACAGCCTTTGATGTATCGAAGGATACGGGTGGCTGCTTGCATGTGAGGAGCATGCATGAACTGGCTGAGAATATTAACTGTAAAGACAACGTCAGGACGAGTTATGGTTAGATAAATGAGGCGTCCAACCAGTCGGCGATAGATACTAGGGTCGGGAAGAAGTGTGCCATCATGATTGGTGAGCTTCAAGTTCTGTTCCATGGGAACGGGAGCGATCCGAGAACCAAGGTGACCACTATCATTCAGAATATCAAGAGCATATTTTCGTTGGTTGAGGAAGATGCCTTCGGAGGATCGAGCAACTTCGAGACCAAGAAAAAATTTGAGGGGACCAAGGTCTTTGGTTTTGAAGTGTGTAGAAATGACTCTTTTGAAGACTTCAATTTGGGAGAGGTTATTGTCTGCAACTAGAATATCGTCGACATAAACCAGGACGAGAGTGATAGTGGTGGAAGTGCTCAAAGAAAATAAAGTGTGATCTGCTTGAGATTGAATAAAACTTGCATAAAAAAGCACAATGGTTAGTTTATAAAACCAGTTTCGGGATGCTTGTTAGAGACCGTATAGGGATTTGCAAAGGCGACAAACACGCATCTCCCCCTGAGGACCATAACCGGGAGGTGGTGTCATTTACACTCCCTCATCAAGATCTCCATGTAGGAAGGCATTATTGACGTCAAGTAGATGGATGATCCATTATTGAGTAGCCACAACAGCCAACAGACATCGAACAATAGTCATTTTTGCAACGGGTGCAAAGGTCTCATAATGGTCGAGACCTTCAACTTGCGTGTAACCTTTGGCGACCAGCCGAGCTTTATATCTTTCAAGAGAACCATCAGCTTTGAGCTTGGTTTTGAAAACTCATTTGCAACCGATAGGTTTCTTACCAGGTGGTAGAGGCTCAAGAGTCCAGGTGGAATTGGCTTCAAGGGCATGAAGTTCAGCAAACATAGTGTCTCGCCAATGAGAATGGCGAATGGCAGCGGAATAACAAGAAGGGTCAACAAAAGCAGTGAGGGCATGTAAATAATTAAGGTGAGATGAGGAAAACCGGGAATAAGAAAGAAAAACAGATAAAGGATAAGCAGTACCTGAGGTGCGTGCAGCCGGTGATGATGTCGTGGGTTCAGTGTGTAGAGTTGGACAAAAGTAATCATGGAGATATGCAGGTTGAGAAGAACCGCGTAGAGGACGAGAAGAGATAGGAGGAGGAGGAGAGTCAGAGAGGCTAGTGGGAGGAATGGGAGTAGGATCTGGTAATATTGGCTCGGGAACAGGTAAGGGAATGATGGGAATGGATGAGTCAGAAAGATCCTGAAAATGAAACTTATGTTCATTGAATGTGACGTCTCGAGAGTAAAAGATGGTTTGAGTGTCTAGGTTATAGAGCTTGTATTCTTTGCGATTACTGGGATAACCAAGAAAAACGCATTTAGAGGCACGAGGGGAGAATTTATCTCGAGAGGCACGGAGGGTTTGGGCATAACAGAGATAACCGAAAACACGAAGATGACTGTAATTGGGGATGGTGTTGAAGAGAAGTTCAAAGGTGGTTTATTTTGGGGAGTGAGACTCAGTGTGCAGTTAATGAGATAGGATGCAGTGAGAACACATTTGCCCCAAAATTTTAAAGGTAAATGGGCTTGAAAACGAAGATTGCAAGCAATATTTAAGAGGTGTTAGTGTTTCTGTTCCGTAACGTCATTTTGTTGCGGAGTTTCAACACAGGTACGCTCATGAATAATGCCATGAGTGTTAAGATAAGTTTGAAATTTTTGCGAGAGAAATTCTTGTCCATTATCAGTTCAAATTATTTCAATCATTGTATTGAACTGAGTTTGGATGAGAGCAAAAAAATGCATGAGATGTGTATAAGCCTTAGATTTACGACGCATGAGATAGATTCAGGTAGTGCAGAAAAAATCATCAACAATAGTAAGAAAATAATGGGCACCACAAATTGAAGGGGTATGATAACCACCCCAAATGTCACAAAAAAATACGATTGAAAACAAAAGTACTTTTATTAGCAGTAGAAGGAAAAGGTAGTCGCGTGTGCTTAGAACAAGCACAAATATCACAGTCTGAAGTAACATATGAATTATTAAAAAAATGAGGAATGAAAAGACGAGAAGGGTGACCTAGGCGTTGGTGCCATAAGTCTTTATTAGCAGTGGATTGCACAGAGAAAGCCATGACAATGTTGGGCTAGTACACATAAAGCCCATTGCAAAAATCACCCGCTCCAATCAGCCTCTTTGACTGTGGGTCTTGAAAGAAAAAATTTGTAGAAGAAAAAGAAACGATGCAAGAGGTGTTAGAGGTAAGTTGAGGGACAGATAAGATATTAAAATGAAATTGAGGGATAAAAAAGACATTTGAAAGAGTGAGGGTTTCAGCTAGAATACATGTGCTGACTCCTTCAATGGAAATGGTATTTCCATTGGAAAGCCGAATAGAGTGGGGGGGAAGAAGGGGCATGAAACTCGACGAAGGTGGCTTGGTCGTGACACATGTGGGCACTGGCATCGCTGTCCACGACCCATTCAAGGCGATTATCAAATAAGGGAGAAGAGGAAGTGACATTACCAACAAAATTGACTAAGGAGGGTTGTGGGTTGAGGAGATCCAGTAATTTCTAGTAGAGCTCCGGCGTGAGGCCTAGTACCGGTGACGAATCAGAGGAAAAAGAGGTGGCGTTGGCTACTAGAATCATCCCTGATGGTGGTTTGCCAAGAAGAGAGGGGCGGGACTTGGATCGGTTGTCACGGCCAGGGGGTACCCGATGATCCTCCAGCAACGGTCACGAAGATGACCCATTTTGCCACATTCCGAGCAGCGAGGGGAACTCTTGGAGATGCCGGAGTGAGCGGCGAAGGCCAGAGAGTCAGCCGTCATTGGTCGCAGATGAAGGAGTCATTGTTGTTCTTCCTGAAACAAAAAAGAAAAAACTTTGGTAATAGGTGGAAGGGGTACCATGGCAAGTATCTGAGTCTTGAGTGGAGAAAAAGAGTCATTGAGGTCAAGAAGAAATTGAAACACTCGTTCATCCTCTGCTTGCGGTTGAAGATCTTTGAGATCATTGCTAGTTTGGAGATGGCTTAGTTCATCCCAAATTTGTTTTATTTGATTATAATACTCATGAATGGAATGTGTATTTTGTTGTAGGGAAGAGAGCTCGCGTTTGAGATGGTAAAGACGGATGTTATTGCCGTGGCTAAAACGAGATTGGAGATCAACCCAGACTTCTCGTGGATTAGTGTGGTACTCGAGAGAGTTGGCAAGAGATGGGCTGATAGAGTTGAGAATCCAGGTGAGAACCATATATTTGGTTTGATTCCATTGGGTGTAATTGGGAGAAGTTTTGTCGGGAGGAGGTAGAGAACCATCAACAAAGCTAAGTTTATTTTTGGCATTTAGGGCTCGGGTCATGGCCTTTTGCCATTTGGAAAAATTATCTTCTGTAAGAAGTCTTGAAACAAAAATGAGACTGAGAGAATCAGAGGGATGAAGAAGATAGGGGGATGGGACGGTGGAAGAGGAAGAGGAAGAAGAAGAAGGGGAAGAGGAAGTCATGAGAGAGGGGATCGTGTTTAGACTGATACCATGTTAAGAAGATGAAAATCAAGACTTTTTTGTTATATCTCACACACGTTTACAATTATGTGTATATTGTATAAATAGATACATGTAGCTTATCTAAGTATGGAAACAAATGAAAATACAGAAATAAGAAATATTTACAATTTAATGACTAATTTCTCTGAAATGATGGTTGGCTGATTTTGTGCAAGACATGGATTCAGTCAATAGTGCAGGCCCTGCTGGTAAGACGGAACACTGGATGAGGGAGAAGATTCGCACGGCAAAGCAAGATGAGATGGCGCAGGCGCAGCTTGATGGGGGTTTCAGATTCTTCTCCTTAGGGCAACACGGGATCAGACTGAGAAGGTCAGGCGCAACACGGGATTGAGGAGAAGATTCGCACGGCAAAGCAAAGAAATGCTGCAGGCACGGCTGGCGAAAGTGAGATGCATAGCTCCCTAGGCAACACGGTGAGAGAGGAGTCCGAAACGGCTAGGCTTTTGACTGTGTATTTGTGTTTGTGTCAGTTCATGATCACTCCGATAAAAAAAATGTAAAGGGTGGTCTACTGCCACCTCTGGGAGCTCGAACGGAGCAATAGCCCAGGCCTTTTTTTTTTTTTTTTTATCTTACACAGCGTAATCAATGAGTTAATATTTTTTTTTTGATATTTTTAAATAAAAATAAAAATTCTATGTAAAATTATTTTTACATAAAATTTTGTCTTTCATTATCTCTATACACTACACAATATTTTTATTTTTTTATTTTTTTTAATTTTATTTTTCTTAAACTGATTGAATTTTTCTATCCATCATTCATACATCACATATTTGATAAGAGAAAAAAATAAAAATAAATGTGATGTGTAGTATATAAGGATGATGAGTAAAATTTTTTTTAACATATTTTTTATATAATATACTAATATGATTGACTGCGTTACATTTTTTTTAATATAAAATAATTACTTTAATCAATCATATTAGTGAAATTTATAAATGGTACATAAAAATAAATATATATAACAAAACTCAATAAAAAATAAAATAATTTTAAAATAAAACTACTTGTCTCGCACCATCTTCGTGCAGATTTTTATTTTTATTTTCTAAGCTTCTTTATTTTGTCTGTAAGGGAGAAAAAGGGAATAAATATGCATATGAAAAATAATAAACACACATTATTTTCACAATACTTCTATGGATATAAATTTTAGAAATACTTTTGAAAACTATTTTATGAAAATAACATCATTTTATAAAAATATTCTTATTTTATAATATATATTATAAAATAAAAAATTTTACTCATCATCTTTATACTATACATCACACTTAATTTTTTATTTTTTTTTATTTTTATCTCTTACTAAATATATTACGTATGAATAATAAGTAAAAAAAATTAATTAATTTAAGAATAATAAAAATAAAAAAATAAAAATAAGTATGATGTGTAGAAATAATGAATATTAAAACTCAAAATGAAATATATTGTAAAATATATTATGTGAATATCATTAATATTTTTGTTTGGAGAATTTTGGTCCCCAAGCTCTCACAGTCTCCCTTTTAAAATAATTTTTAAAATCTCTTTTTTCTGAAAATACCTCTGAGTTAATAAGTGAAAATGAAAGTTTTCCGATAAAAAATAGTGAAAAAGAAATTCCAATAAAAAATATATATGAAGTCGAAAATGGACAATCTAGATCAGAGGCGGATCGAGGTGTATTCCAATAAATTACATATTTTGTCTTTTGTCTATTTTAAAAAAAATTCTCATGTTAAATTATTTATCTATTAGTTAAAATAATAATAAAATATTATTAATTTAATAATAATAATTTTTTTAATTTTTTTTTATATTTTACAATTACACTGACCATATAATAATTAATAATTAATTTATTATGTGCCAACTATTTTTTTTGCCAACCTAATAATATTTTGGAGGAGAGAATAATAACTTATAAAATATTCAATAGTTTGGGAATGGTAACTCTCAAAATATGCAAATTTACTGTAGCTAGTAAAAAAAGAAAGATCTGCCTCTTCCAATATAGACAATTTAATAAGATTGTTAACTTATCTGATTTTATATATAAATTTTGTATGTATTTTTTTATTTGTAAAGCTTAATTTATGAAATTTTATGTGTTTTTTAATATTTTTGAATTTTTTAAATATTCTTACTATCTTGGAATGCAGATTGTATTTTTTTAATTTTTTAAGAATTCACTATGCATATACATGCCACGTGTCTTAAAATCAGTTATAGCATTGTAGGTATATACCACGTCAGTTTAGACCAATGGATTACTTAAGATTTCTAAACCCCGATCGTTAGCTTGACTAAATTCTAAGCATAATGCTAGGGTATAAGTTTTAAATATTTAAGTTTTATATAAATTTTTTTGTAAAAATGTGGGTATTATTAATAAAGAATATTTATTTTACATTTTTTTTAATGTGGGAATTATTTTTTTATAAAATCTTGTGCAAAATTTATCTATTTAGAACTTATACAAATTATTTTTTAAATTATAAACCCTAAGTACTAAAACCAAATTTTTTTAAAAAAATAAAAAACATAGAAAAGACTTCCCAATTCTCCCTATTTGTTTTTAAATCATGCCCCTAAAAAATTTGAATGAACCCCTTAACTAACCATAAGTGTACAGTAATAATATTTTTTTAAATAATTATAAATACACTCGGAAACTTAGGTAGATGCCTAAGGGCATATTTGAAAACATAATTGTTCTCAAAATAGTATATGTTTTTAAATTATTTCACTATTATTCACAAATATTCTGAGATATTTTTAATATCAAACGAGCATTCACATTGGGCTAAGGGCTTGATAAAATCTTAGCTAAATTTTACTCAAAAATCATCCTTTTTTATTTTAACAACTCATTTTTCTAAATCCGTCTGCATCCCACATTTTCTTTCTATATTCTATTAAAATAATTATTTTTTATTCTTTCTTTATTATTTTTAACTCATTTCTTTTTATATTTTTTAACTACTCAGTTATTTATCTTCCTCTTTGTGGTTTGAACTATAAATCTCTAACGAGTTCGTTTTAAAAAAAAAAATTAAAATATTCACTACAATTGTGAAATAGTAGTGAATAGTTTAACTCGCCCAAAGTTAGGATATAGAACATTAAATTTGAAATATGTTCCTTCAATTTATAATTAACAATAGAAGTAGGAGAAAGGCTATGAAAGATTTCATTTTGAAGATATTTGAATCTTCTAGGGTTTCTTTATAAACTCTAGAACTTGGAGTAAAAGAGATATAGGCAGATAATTCGAGTCTTACCTTATTCATTACTATCCGTAAGAATCTTAAGTTAATAATGGTAAAAATGAGAAATGACATACTGATGCAGGACACGTAGGGCAATAGCAGCAAAGCAATCAAGATATTAAAGTAAACTCGTTGGACTTTCCTTCTCTGGCAAAACAATAAAGACAATAAAGGAAACTTGCTGACTTTCTACAAGTTTTCCGTTGGCATTAATTTAATTTATTTCTTTCCTAGTTTGTCGTTAGTTTCCTTCTACAATAATTTCTTTACTTCTTTCTTTACTTCCTTGAAGAGATATATATTGGTCTGCATTGTAATAGAAGAACAGTTTTTGATTATCAATAAAGAAAGTGGACGTTATTTGCTCCTCTGTTACTTCAGGAAGACACAGATCTTCCTCGTTTTAATTTTGTTAGCTTCCGCTACGCCACATACAATTTTAGATTGTACGAGTTCAAAATAGTGGATAAATGTAGGGCTCACTTGAAGAAATCTATTTTTTAGTGATGAGTCTCATTCTTTTTTAAATAGAGTACATGAAACTTACACACCATAAAACTATATTTAACATTTATCGGTAAAACTTTCCTTGGAAGTACCATTCTTCTACTACATGACCAAATCAAATGGTTGTCACCCATAAATGTAAAGCAGTTGCAGAACTCATTGGAAACTTAGATTTTTATGTCCAGAATTTGTTACAAAAGGTTCGTTTTCGATTTGACACCATTTATCTTTCAAGTCTTTTGAATAGACAAATTTACATGGACAGTCATTACAATGAGAAATTTGAAAAGAAACTTCTTTAGATTCTGAAAGTTGTCATACTTTTATGTTTCACATTGTTTGCTTCTACCCCTTATTTTAAAAGGAACAAGAAAATGAGAGGTTCCAAGGCCAAAAAATGCATATTTTAAATTTTTCGACAACATCCGAGAGACACGCGAGGTACAAGAAGGCTCCAGCTTGCCAATCGTTCAGAAATAAGTGGTGGTTTTGTGATAATCGCCGCACGTGGGCTTCACGCGCCACCCTTCCGGGAGCATTTCTCACCACACACGTCGGACGAAAAAAGTTCACTATCATTAGATCCTTCAGATTTGACTGTTGTGGCTGCAAGGAGACAGATGCGTGGCACCACACACCGTCATAGATTTCAAAGTCTACCAGAGTTGGTCTAAATTATAATCTGTCCATTTTTGCCTATATCTTATTGCTTTCCTTATTATTTTCTTTATTATTTTTCCCATATTTTGCTACGATACTCTTATGTCTAAAGAATTTAATAAAATATTCGAACCGTTGGAACTCAAAAATCACCAATTTTTTTACTTTTGCCCCCAGTATGAGAATTGCATGTACTCCTTTGGGAGAGAGTAGAGTTTTGCAAATAGTGTATGACATGATGGAGTTCGATTTTTTATCTAACTTTTTATTATAAGAGTTATCATATTTGTCTACAGGATCGTGAAGATAAGGTAATGGAATTCCCCAACAGCCATTTTAAGACGAAATGCAATCACTACAATCATCATGGCCTATGATTAGGGGTGTTAAATCATGTTAACGAGTCGTGTTCGTATTGTATCAAGGCATGTATATTATACTATATGGGTCAACCCGAACACGACCCGTTATAAATGGGCCAGTGACCCCTACTGCCTTGAGAAAATAAAATAAAACTGAAACTTTCGTCCGGAGGTTGAAGAAGATCTCGCATCCCGTCCCCTCAATATTTGATCTCAGATCCCTTTTATTAACCCCTATCAGTGGTTAGTGAGAAAGTTTGCTTCATGTCACTTCGTCCATTTTTCCTACTTATCCTACCTTTATTGGACGTCTGACCCTTTCCTCTCATCTTCCTCTCTTTCCCTATGACACCTACTTGTTGTTGTCCCCTCCTTGTCTTTTCCTTATTCCCTAATAATGACCATTTGATGGGCCGAGCATGGTGAGCTTGGGCTAGCGACGTTTTAACCCTTCCAGTTACTACGTGATTCTTAAGGTCATCTTGCTCAATAAGAGAGACTTGAGAATCTTCAAATCACTTGTAGAAAAAAAAAAGACTTCAAAAAAGTGTCATTGGTTTTCCGTTTGCCAAAATGATGATGATCCTTAGCTCGATGCTCAACTTATAGAGCTAGGCAGGTGATAACTCGACTATACTAAGTGGCGAGAACAGAGCTCAAATGGATGTGCACGACCGTTTGTTAACAAAGAGTGTGTATTCTCATGATCGCATTTGTTTTTTATAGCGTTAGTGGGTTTCTGCCCCTTGATGCGAGCTATTGTTTGTGTTTCCATTTTAGCATTAATGTTCAAGTTTGCTTGTAGTAACCTGCGCTAAGTGGTCAGAGATCCCGTTGACCCCTGGGTCCATCTTAGGTGGTTGCAGAGCCCATCAACTCATTACTAAAGGAAACGCAAGCGTGGCTGTTGTGAAACTCGAAGGCTCGTTTCCAAAGGTAACCAGTTGGCAGTGGTTGTAGCTCAAGTATAAAGAGTGTAAACACTTAGCATTTGCTAGAGAAGACGCTATGTCGACGTTGCTATCCAAATGTAAGCACAGAGCTCGGCTTTGAACTAGGCAGGAGGCTTGCTCGACCGTGCGGGGTGGCGAGGAAGGATTGTGACACTTGGGAGAGGTGCCTTCCTATGATCGACGAGGTGCGAGCTGGAGCATCTGCTTTTGGCAAGGAGAGAGTGTGACACTTGGGAGATGTATTCCCCCCGTTAATTGCTAAGTGTGAGCGCAGAGCATCGACTTTACCAGAAGATGGACTGAACTGCATTGAGGCGAGGAGGGGCTAGGTTAATCGGGAGCTGTGTTCCCCTGTTGATCGCCGGGTGTGAGCGCGGAGAATCGACTTTGGCAGAAAATGGACTTAACCGCGTTGAGGCGAGGAGGGACTAGGTCACTTGGGAGAGGTGTTCCCTCGTTGATCACTAGGTACGAGCGTGAAGCATTGTCTTATGCATTGGGAGCATGCAGCTACAACAAGAGACAAAGCTCGACCAAGCTGCTGCATCGGGAGGCAAAGCTTGACCGCGCTATTGCATTGGGATACAAAGCTCAACTGCGATGCTACGTTTGGAGATAGAGCTCAACTGATCTGGTGGGCCGGGAGACAAAGCTCGATCGTTCTAGTGGGGCAGGAGACGAAGTTTGATTGCGCAAGGGAGTTTCCACAAAAATCCTAAGGGGTTGGTGTAGATAATCTAAATTATAATTTTGAGACTTTGCAAACCTGAGCCAAGTGGTGTGGTACCTGGTTATCGTCTAATCTTTAGAGCGAAAGCACTTCGTCCACGTGACTTGCAGACTAGACCTCGTGGGTGAGGGAGCTTCCAGGCCGAAGGATCACTTCGTCAGCAACATAAGATGTCGGCGATCATGTTGGCTGGTGGTGGTCATAGGTGGCCATTGGTGCATGTTTGAATGGGCCATGCAACATGTTGTGTAACTCTGTAGCACCGAGTCTTTGTGGTGTGAGCAGCTTGTTGGGAGAGCTTAGGTGACCGAGGTAATCCTTGAGGCCAAGCAGCTATTTAGGGTTGAGGAGCTTGTGGTCATTGATCATCACTATGGGAGAATAAGAAACATTGGCCGTTGCATGGGACATGCAACATGAGTCCAAGGAACTTATCATCTTTTTGTGGCCGCGTAACTCCATGCGGTTGGGGAACTTTGTTGGTTGAAGAGCTTAATCAAACTCGGGTCGTGCGAGCAGTGGCCAAGTAAGCACGGCCCAAGCAAAGGGAGAATCCTTGTGGGTAGAGAGGAACTTCTCGGCGAGGAGGTTGCCCTCCTAAATGGTGGGATGGTCGTGGCCAAGGAGCTCTGGCTTAGCAAGCTCAGGCCGAGCAAGCTTGGGCCGTGAAGGGTGGTCAAGCAAGTTCTTGCCCACCTTTGTGCATGGTGGGAGAAGAAGCTCGCTATTGTGGCGGGACGACCATGGCTGAAGGACACCTCGCCGACGATAGAAATCACTGGCAATCCTGGCAGAGGCTGGTGTTGTTCTCATTGGTCATGGACACCACGGGGAGGGCTCCCTTGGGTGCACGACAAAGTGCACCCATTGTCCACCGACAACCCCACCTGTCTCACGGCTGGTCGCCGTGAGCCTCATGGATGTACACTATGTTCATGGCCATCGTGGTCGAGGGCCACGAAGAGCACGGTGTGTGGGTTGGGGACAACTCCTGCCGCAGTAGAAAATGCCGACAATCCACAGGTGGCCTCTGTGAGCCCCATGGTTGCACACTATGTGCATGGCCACCGTGGTCGGATGCCACGGCAAGCACAACCCCTATGGGTCGGGGACCACTCTTGTAGTGTCAGAAGGCGTTGAGAGCCACACCAGGCCCACGCTGTGAGCCATATGTGCTTCTGTGGCCATTATGCATGGCATTGTGCATGCCACGTATAGTGGGTGCATGTGCTACATGCACAGCCTGTGGCGTGGAAGGTGCTCTTGGTGCGTGAAATGCTGGGTGGAAGTTCTACATGCACTGCGCATTTAAGTGCACAGTGTGCCTAGCTATATGGGTGAGGAGAGATTTCTCACCCATTGCTTTTTGTAACAACACTACTAAGGTAATAAGACAGAAACAATATGAGGGGAAACTTTTCCTTTCTTTCGGACATGACTTCAAAAACCATAAAATCATCTTTCTCCCACTTCCAATTTAGAGAATAATAAGATCTCCGGATAGTGCCAGTTGTTAAGGTGTGTATTGTAACCACCTAGCCGGAGAGGGAGAAAGAATCATTCCCGGCCCACGGTGACAATTAATAAAAGGGATCTGAGCTCAAAATATCAAGGGGACAAGATGGAAGATCTTCTTCAACCTCCAAATGAAAGTTTTAGTTTTATTTTATTTTCTCCAGTCAAAGTCTTGAAATGGTTAAAGCCTACACCAGGTAGAGTGAAATTGAATTTTGATAGCAACTATTTTGGTAACCCGGGAAGACATGGTGGTGTACGTATCATTTGGGATTTTGAGGGGGTTTTTTATTTATTTCTAGATGTTTTGCTTTTGTATTGATTTGGATTCTAATTCTTGCTTGGTTCTCAAATGGTTGATGAATAAAGCAGAGGTATATGTGGCTTTACGTTACATATGGGAGGAAGTCTTTGAAAGTTTTCCAAAGTATGGTGCCAAGGGTAATTCTTGCCAGTTTTTGGATCATAGCAATAGTCTAAGAGAAGTGTGGGGCTTGATACGTTTAGACAGATTATGGTTATTTGAGATGTAAATATTCCAAGAGAAGTGTGTTTATTTGATATGTAAATGGAACA
Source organism: Juglans regia (assembly GCF_001411555.2). Taxonomy (NCBI): domain Eukaryota; kingdom Viridiplantae; phylum Streptophyta; class Magnoliopsida; order Fagales; family Juglandaceae; genus Juglans; species Juglans regia. Next base: position 14,657,482 of record NC_049911.1, on the reverse strand, counting down.
AGATACCGTTGGTGTAAACTACGTAGCCTTAATTAGGTGTATACCGTATAGATTAGTTGTGAATATTTTTGTTTGTATGTTGTGCTTGTTAGAGTTGTAGAGATCTTTTTCCACCTTTGTTTTGGATATTTTATTGTACTCCTTAAGGTGAAGTTTTTGTAATCTAGGTATTTATCCATCATAAGTAAAGGTGTGCAACTGGATCCGGATATCCGGCTATAACCGGATCTGGATCCAGATTCTAAAAATTGGGCAATTATCTATCCAAATTAATCCAAAAATAATCCAGATGGATAATCGGATTCAATCTAGATATCCGGAATCTTTTTCTCATTTTTGGATTTCCCATCTCAATTCCCTTTTTTGTCATCATTCCCTTATTCTTTGCCTCTCTATCTTATGCTGCAGAGAGCAATAATTACTCAAACACAAGTCTCCCCATGAACCATTTGCATGTCCACCCCATACCCTTCTTTCTGCAAATCTCTACTCCCTAAAGGGACTTCAAACGTCTATGGCTATGGAAAATTTTCGATCCAGAAATCAATGTCACAGTAGCACGGTTGTAGCACAGTTACATGGGTGCTAAGCGCACCACAGTCGCTGTGCCGCGCAGCCTACTGAACTCCGAGAAGTCCAGAGCATGCCGGCGAGTGCATGCTCTGCCTTCCCCGGGAAAGTTTTCTAGCACCTACAGCTCCCTAACACAGCAGCAAAAGGTTGCTGTTTTTTTTTTAACTGTTCACATGAACAGTGGCCAAATCCTAAGAGCACTCCCAATGGCTTTTGTATTATACAAAAAATGTAAATAATTTGAAGAATTGTTCCAAAAAGAAGCTCCATCTGATTATGTAAAATGAATTGTAAAATACATTTAACTACAGTACCCCGCTACATGCAGCGGATACTGTTCATCCTATAAAAAATTTTTTATTATTGATATTTCATTTACTCCCTCATTTTTATTTACTTTGATTTTTATCATATAAGCAAATTCTTTTTATTGTTCATCATTTAAAACACATATATTTCATTTTCTTCTAAAACATATCTTGGGATTATTTTTAAACCAAATTTTCATATTTGATTTTATTTTTAATTTTTATTTGACTTATCTGTTTTTGTTTTACATATATAGGATTGAATTATTTTACATTGAATATAAATATAAATTGCAAATATAAAAAAAATATATGGATATTGTAAATTTATTGGTAGAAATGAAATATTTAAAAAGAATAAAACAAGAATATTTAAATGATATAGAGAAAAAATAAATAAGCTGATGGATGACATATTGTAAAAGTCAGTATGTAAAATAGAAAAAATGAGTTTTAGTGATGTATTTTAAATGATAAGATAAAGAATTCATTAGGAGTGCTCTAAGGTTGAAGACGATGGCATTGTTTGTAATTTAAATTGTTTTGGCTGGGCTTCTGTTTTGTTTTGTTTAAAAACAACTTTGTGGGCTTTCCTTATTTTGGATGAGCTTTTAAATCAGTGTAAATAAAAAATAACATTGTGTTGTGAGCAGAATTTTTTTTTTTAAGACTTGGTTACGGATAACCGGTTCACATATCCGGATCTGCAACCGGATCCGAATTTTTCTCACGCACCTGGGTGCAATCTGGGCAGTACACTCGGATTCTGGGTTTCAGACCAGACCGGAAAAAAAAACCGACCCGTTTCTACACCCCTAGTCATAAGGACTATTAATAAAATTATGGAATGTGAATCATACTCTATTACAAAAAGAAATAATCTGGAGAAAAACTACTATTTGGGAGCAGTCACTTTTGCATATACTATGTGGCATCATCTAGACCACACATCTCTTAAATTCGAAATTAGTGGACTGAGAGAGAGTTGATGAGAGAGAGAAACGAGGAGAGAGAGAGGAGATGAGAAAAGAGAGAGTGGAGCCGAGATGAAGGATGAGAGAGATCTGATGAGAGAAAGTCGGGATGAGAGAGAGAGCCGATGAGAGAGAGAGAGAGAGTTGAGATGAGAGAGAGAGTTGAGGAGAGAGAGAGATGATGAGAGAGACGAGGAGAGAGAGACAATGAGAGAGATAGTCGAGGAGAGAGAGACGATGAGAGATAGAGCCGATGAGAGAGAGAATCGAGGAGAGAGAGATTTGATTAGTCGAGGAGAGAGAGAGATGATGAGAGAGACGCTGGAGAGAGATGATGAGAGAGAGAGAGAGAGAGGGGTCTGGTGCATTTTGCACCAAAAAAAAAACACGAAATGATAAGAAGCATCCACGTAGTGTGTGCATTGTGTGCACCGCTATAGTGGATGCTATATAGAAGGACTCGTCAATGAGAAACAATAGATACACAACATTTTTGTGTCACTTTTTTATTATTCTCTGAAAGCTAAAGGCAATTACGCAAAATTTGAGATTCAAACTAGATGTGATACTCAAGATTCAAAATCAATTTAATATTTTTTTATGAAGCGGCATTATCACATTGATCAATTGTAAAATGGGTTACAAAATAATATGGTTGAATTAAGCATAACGTCTCCATTAATAACTTGTTATAAGTGCCTATGTATCTCTCACTTCTCAGCATTGTATCAGTCCTATCTTAAATCATCAATAACTATATTTGAGTTCAGATCAATAACTATATTTGAGTTCAGATCAAAACCTATATCCATGTGGAATTTCAATTTGCTGAAACTGCAACTGCAATGTGTAATTATTTACCCTACAGATGAGGTATCTTGAGAAACAAAAAGGTAACTATGAGCCTGCCTTGCCCATCTAAAAGTCGGATTACTCTCCACAAGTAGGGGTGTGCATACGGATCAATTTTTTTCCAACTATTTAACCGGTTATTCGTAACCGGATTTTTTTTTTCAAAAACAGGATTTTTGTTTCAAAACGAGATCGTTTTTTAACATGCAAAATGAAAAACTAGAGTTCAAAAAAACTGGAGTTAAAAAAAGTGGAGTTAAAACCATATACCAGTTATAATCCGGATATCCTAAAATTGGATATCCACCCAGGTTGTGACCGGGTTTACCTGGGTTGTAACCGGGTTTAACCGGATGAGTATCTGCCCGTCATTAAAAATCCAGGTACGAATCCGAATATGATCCTTATCCGGATGCACACCCCTATCCACAAGTAAAAAACACAATCAGAGAAAATAAAAAAACTTTCTTGAATTAAATTAGTACATATACCATACATGAAAACCAGATAATTGCAATCATCTGGCTAGTACACTAGTCGATTAAATGAGGCTACACTTGAGGCAGTGCTCTGTCCATTCTTGCCTTGAATGGAGTAGAATTCCATTTCATCTTCTCATTCTTCCCAAACAAAAAACAACTCTTAGACACCAAAGTCAAGAAAACAACTGAACACATATAGGATGAGTCGCTTCACTAATACCTTTTTGTTTTTGCTTCCTGCCTTTGTCATTTCTTCACAAGAAGGGCCTGAGCCAGTGAGCCTGAATCCCTGCTCTGCCCAGTATGACTCCAGTAACTTCCAACGGTACCTATAATCAGCTTGTCCTCAGGACTTTGGCTTTTTGACAGTCTCGAAGATGGAGATGCAGAAAACCATAGGTGCTCTTCAAGAGTCAATGCTCCTAGAACTGGCTTGTTCTCATGACTTCTAATTGAATTCGCTTTCTCAGAGGCTGAGTTCCCAGTAGAATTACTACTATTCCTGGAGCTGGGCGAAGATTCGGATACAACCAGCCAGCTTGAAAGGCTGGTATCAACAAGAATTTGTTCTTGTTTTGGCTTCAAATCATTGGACTTTGGCTCTAAATTGACTTTCTCCTTTGCTTTATTCATTAAAGGCGTGTCTGTTTTTGCTTGGACCGCCTTCCCTTGAGTAAGATTTTCGATTGGCGTCAGGACTGAACGAAAGCACTGACTTGCGTTTGTCTTGAGCTCCTCATGAGTTGAAGCATGAACCGGGATCGGACTATTTACCTCCTTTTCGCCGGTTTCAATGGCACCAACGTGCGTTCTTGAATCAATGGACAAAGAAAACAATGACTCCGAAGTTTCTTCTTGAATCAGTGAATCGTCATTCCCAATTTCATCATTATCATCATAATCCAACTCGCCTGCAAACCTTTGATATCTGTGGTTCGAAGGAAAGGGTAGAATGCTTGAAGCAATCAAACCCGAAATCTGTTTGCCTTCTTCAGCTCCTCCTCGATTTCCATTCTGTTTCTCCTCAAAGGTAAATTTCTTTCCGGCGCTGCGATTCGGCTGCACTTCAACTCTCACTCTGTTTTGAAATTGTAAACAAACGTCTAGATATAAATCCATCAATAAATAAGGTAGGGAGTAACGTTTTTAAGTAACTGAGTTAAAATAAGTAACTCAAGAATGATAAATAGCATCTACCCAGAATTACAATGAACTATAAAAATGTAAGATAAATTCAAAATCCAAGCATGTAACAATGGAAAACTCACTCTGATTCCGTGATGGGGGTAACGGGTTTCTCAATGCCTTTTTGCTTTTGTAGAAGAGTGGTTTGAAAAGCTTCGTTAGCCTCAAGACTCTGGAAAAGTTTCAGAGAAAGTAAGAAAAAAAAAAGGATATCAGAACTAAAAAAGCTGATAAAATGTTCAAATTCCCACGAAAGATCAAGCTTGGAAGGACGCTTACTTGGTCTCCAGAAGCCATTATTTGAGGATTTCGATGCTTGGGAGTAGAAAAACAAGCTAGAAAGCACCCCATAATTAGCCACTAATGATTTGTATAAAGTTGGCTTTGCTCAAAAGAGAGGAAAACTGGCTTACTAAAGTCTCAAAGGTGCTGAGATCTTTTAGAGTGCGGAGAAGAGGATGTTAGGGAGGGAAGGACAAAACGGTCAAGACAACTCGAAGAATCTCGAGAATATGACCGTTGGAAGTTCATTTAAGACAGGTGGGGTTTCACTCCATTATTCAATTAAGCGAGAGGGTAACACTGGAATTTGGGAGTGCCTTGCTCATAAGTTATTTTTCGGGTATTTTTAATTTATCCAATGATTTTCCTTTTCTAAATATCAACGTTCGTAAAAAATCAATGAGATAATGGTAAATTTTTCAAAAAAAAAAAAAAAATCATTCATTTTGTATAGAGTTCTTCTACTCAGCATCCTCACATTACACACCTATTAAGATTACAAAAATAAAAATAAAATAAAAGTAGATATGCCGTATAGGACTGCTGAGTATAATTTTTCTTTTGTATATACCAAATTTCAAAATAATTCTTGTCTAATGTTAATTAAGCCCATGACAAAATATTGATATAAGACTCAGTTGTCGTATCAGTACCAACCTTAACGATGACAAATGAAAAAAATACACATTAATCAATATGTCACATTAAAATAAAATAAACAAAACATGTAAAAAAAAAAAAAAAGTTAAAATAGACTACATGTGTCAACAACACACTGTGAGGTGTCACGTTAGCATAAAAACAAAAATAAAAGAATCTTAAAACCTAAAATCAAAACCACTAAAGATAAAATTGAGTCAATAAAAACTTTAAAGATAGTTGAAAACATTCTAACACTAAAACTGAAAAACATAAATTTGAGAAAATAAAAGTCGCTTAATACAACTACCCTCTGGATCATCAAGTCTATACTATATTCAGCATTGTGAAAAGTAGGCTTGCTTCCCGCGCTTGCACCTGGCCACCCTGCCCTTGCACCTGCATGGATGGGAAGTTGAATTTGGTCCCCGAGCCCCAGCCCTACCCCGCATGGGCAGGTGACCCCGCTCAAATGTCGAGCAGGCAGATTGGCCTATTGGCCATTCACCCACTCGTGGTCACTACTATCATACGACAAAAGAGAGTGAATGAGACAGTTCAAAATACCTGGGGGCGACTATTGAAACAGCTAGAAGAAAATTAGGAGGCGTAAATTGTGGATCAGAGCTGCATATTGTTGTTCCCTATGTGCAGTTTTGACTTTGCTTTATTTGGAAGGAGAAGCCCCTGACTTGCAAGAAAACTAGAGGAGCCGCTTGCTTCATTTGGAGTCTGATATGCAGATCATAGGAAATAGATAGCTGTCCTCTATCAATTTGTTTTTCCAACATATTGTACAGATTCAGTCTATCTTAACTTCTTGTATATATTAGAAGAAGACATCTAGTAATATTTTCAATTCAATCAATACGAATGTATTGGTAATCATATTGGTTCCAACACCAGATATTTTCTTCTTGTTAGCGACGTCGAGAGGGAGAGTATGAGACTAAACAACGATGGCGAAAAATCAAGCTGCAGTGATGGTGAAAGAAGATGAGATCGTAAGGAGAAAGAGAAGGGAAAGAGGGTCTCAAGACAGAGGTGCGTGCGCCCAGGGGAAACCTTTTTATTGTAAACTAATACAAAAAGACATCGTCTCATTAATTTTTTTAAATATATGTTATAATATATATATATATATATATATATTTATATATGAACTTAGGTGGGCCGGTAAAATCCGAATGGGGTAGTGCTCCCTCGACACCTGCCCCTGTTTTCTAGGGGTTGGCGCTTGCCGGATGCGGGCAAACTGTCCTACTCGCCTTAATCGAGGCTCGAGCGGGTTGAGTGCGGGTACCCCAGCCCCCACCCCTAATGAAAAGTTCTCTCTCAAAAGTGGTTCAAAATGGAAGTTGAAACCACGTCTAGGTGCCCAATTTAGGCCTCAATCAGCCAGGTGGTGTAGAAGGGAACAATCCATAAACCTGGCTCGCTACAACACATGGTTTCATATACCCCCCACCACAGGCTTGTTCTTTTTTTTTTTAGTTTATTTTACTTTTTTATTTTAAATCTAAAAGCTTCTTATAACTTTAGTTTATGGTTTCTATTTTAACTGTTTTCTTGATATTTAACTTAAATTTGACAAACTCCATATGCTTTGCCTAACTTTAGTTGGTAAGTTTAATTAGGAAAAGGTTTGAGATTTTTTTTAGATTGGATGTTGGGAAAAAAAAAAAGGGAGAGAATTTTGAATAAACTCTTAAGAATATATTATATAATAGATGAGAAAATAATAGATGCCAAAGAGAATATTAGATTCCACGAACCAAATACCACCAAATAGTGGACTACTGCCATGTTTCTTAGAAGTTAGCATTGATCTCATGTGCTTAATTAATGCATCGAGAGCATAGAATTCTTCAAAGGGGACTGCTATAAAGGAAATCATGTAGTTGTAACCAACTTAATTTCCTTAACTAAATCTGTTGTAATCTATCCTCTGTATAATTGCTATCCGATAGTATAGGAACCTATTCTTACGTAATTTTGAATGTTTTTTATATTTGAACTTGTAACTGCAATATCCTGTATAGTCCTTATATATAGGACATTCTCGTATCAATGAAGAAAATATTTTTTTTCGTATCTTCTCTATGGTATCAAAGAATAAAGTTCTCTAGCGAGTTTTTTTTTGTTTTTCAATGGCCACATCCCCTGAGTTTGTGATTCTCAATAACACTGAGCCTACTGGCAATGGTGATACTCACCTTATTGCCATCAATGTCGGCTCTCAGCTTCCTCTGAAGCTGACACCTTCCAACTTTCCTTCATGGCGTGCCCAACTGATGTCTTTACTCATTGGCTACGATCTCCAAGGCTACCTTGACGGCACCATTGCATGTCTGTCATCAACACTTCCCACCAGCACCTCCTATTCTGCAGTTGTTCCAAATCCAGCTTTCTGGCGCTAGTTCAGGCAAGATAAACTGCTCCTTCATGCTATCCTTGCATCAGTTTCCAAACCAGTAATGCCACTCATTGCTGCTTCATCTACAGCTCGTGATGCATGGTCCAAGTTGCAACGGTTGTATGCCAATCGTTCACGTACCCGTGTTATGCAACTTAAGGATGAATTGACTCTCATTCAATGAGAGTCTCGCTCGGTCTCGGAGTATCTCCATGCCATTAAGGTTCTTGTTGATGAACTTGCGATAATTGACTCTCCCGTCTCAGCAAATGACATTACTCTTTATGTCCTCAATGGCCTCGGTCCTGAATTTCGTGATATTGCAGCACCTATCCGGGCACGTGAAACTTCTCTTACATTTGAAGAACTTCATGACATGTTAGTTGGTCAGGAAAACTACTTAGAACGTATTGAAGCCTTTAACTCATCCCTGGTTGCTACTGCAAACTCAACCCAGCGTTGTTCTGCTGTTTCCAAATCCAACCGCAATCAACGCTTCAATACCAGTTCCTCTGGCCAACAACGCACAAACTCTAGTCCCTATGGTCGTAAAGAGCGGTCTGGTAAGCCACAAATTGTTTGCCAACTATGTGACAAAGTGGGACACTCGGCCAAGACCTGTCGCTCAGCTTTTACTGAGAAGTCTGTAAATCGTGCCACTACCAGCGGGTCAAATGACAAGAAATGGCTTGTGGATTTAGCTGCTTCCCATATCATTACCTCAGATCCTGCAAATTTATCCGTTCATTCAAAGTATGATGGCACAGATGAGGTCGTTATTGGCGATGGTTCAGGTTTGCGAGTCACACATGTTGGCTCTATGACTCTTCCCTCCTCCTCGAAAACATTTACCTTAACCAATACTCTTTGTGTTCCTAATATTCACAAGAATTTGATCTCAATTCATAATTTTACTCGTTCTAATAATGTTTATATCGAGTTTCATCCATTTCATTTTTTTGTGAAGGATCGGAGCACAGGGGCGACTCTTCTTCGCGGTAAATGTAAGGATGGTGTCTACCCAATGCCACTGGCCTCTCTTACTACCAAGTCCTCTGTTTTAGCACTAGTTCGTGAACGAACAACGTCTGAAATTTGGCATAAAAGACTTGGGCATCCGTCGAATAAATTTGTTGATTTGGTTATTCGTCAATTTTCTCTTCCAGTTGTCGTGTCTTGTCCATCTTCATCATCTCTTTGTACTGCTTGTCAATGCAATAAAAGTCATAAATTGCCTTTTTCTTCCACTTCTCTTATTAGTACTCATCCTCTTGAATATATCTATACAGATATTTGGGGACCCACGTCTTCCACTTCACTTGATGGATTTCGGTTTTATGCATTGTTTGTTGATCATTTTACCAAGTATTCGTGGTTGTTTCCAATCCATCGAAAAAGTGATGTCCACTCCTTTTTCGTTCAGTTAAAAGGGCTGCTTGAAAATCAATTTGGTTTTAAAATTAAGCACTTATACTCAGATAATGGGGGAGAATATTTTGCTCTTCGAAAATATCTTTCCACTAACTCCATTAGCTGGCTAACCACCGCTCCTCATACACCTTAACAAAATGGTACAAGTGAACGACGGCATCGTCACATCGTCGAAACAGGCTTAACTTTCCATTTGAGTGCTTATTTGGTCGTCTACCTAATTACAAGAAATTGCAAATATTTGGTTGTCAGTGTTGTCCATAGTTAAAACCTTATACCACTAATAAACTACAACCAAAATTAATGCCTTGTCTCTTCTTGGGTTACTCGAGCTCACAAAATGCCTATAAGTGTATAGATCTTGACACTTCTCGCATCTATCTGTCTCGGCATGTTTTCTTTGACAAAAGTATTTTTCCTTTCTCTTCCTCTGCCCAGGTCACTAAGTCCTCTCTGTCAGTTTCAGGTGCTAACACACAAGATCTTGCAATACCAGCGGTGCCTTTCATTGGACTGACACCTTCCTCTCATACCACCGTGACGGAAAGCACTCCTACAGCTCCAGTTCTATTTCCTCAGCCAGCATCTTCACCTGCACAATCTCGTCCAGCAAAAATACCTCAACCCGCAACACTTGTAGCTCCAACCCAGCCTATTCGAACTCATATCATGACCACCAGATCTATGAATAATATTCATAAACCCAAACATCTTTATTTAGCCACAAAACACCTCCGTCCTCAACATGTAGAGCCCACATGTGTGTCTTAAGCCTTGAAAGATCCCAAGTGGCGGCATGCTATGTCCGAAGAGTTCACAACTTTGGTTAAACATGGCACTTGGGAACTTGTTCCACCAAGCTCAACCATCAAACCCATGGGATGCAAATGGGTTTTTCAAATTAAAAGAAATCCTGATGGTAGTATTTCTCACTACAAAGCGAGGTTGGTGGCCAAAGGATTTCATCAAAAACATGGTTTTGATTATAATGAGACGTTCAGCCCGGTCGTGAAACTGGTGACTATCCGAGCTGTCCTCTCCATTGCTGTTCAGAAAAATTGGCCTCTTCACCAACTGGACGTCAATAATGCATTTTTGCATGGCCAACTTCAAGAGAAAGTCTTCATGATTCAACCTCCGGGTTTTGTTGATCCTAATCTTCATTCTCATGTTTGCAGGTTAAAGAAGTCTTTATATGGCTTAAAACAAGCACCCCGTGCTTGGTATCAAGAACTGAGCACTTGTCTTATTCAGTTAGGATTTCAACAGTCCAAATCGGACTCCTCTTTATTTATTTATACTTGTGATGGAGTTACGATATTTTTTCTGATCTATGTGGATGATCTCTTAATCACGGGTAGTGACTCTACTGTTATTTCTAAAGTGGTAGAACAACTTGGTCGTCGTTTTTCTTTGAAGGATCTTGGACCATTAAATTATTTTCTTGATATCGAAGTCATTTCAGTAAAACAATGGTTGTTCCTATCCCAACATAAATATATTCGGGATCTTCTTACTCGCACGAAGATGGACAGTGCCAAGGCTGTGATGACTCCACTTGCCACCAAGGATTCACTTCAGCTTCATGATGGATCTTCTCCTACTGATCCAACTGAGTATCGTCGCGTTATAGGTGCTCTCCAGTATCCATCTTTTACTCGGCCTGACATCGCCTTCCCGGTCAACAAGTTGGCTCAGTTCATGCATAAACCGTCTCAGCTTCACTGGACTACTGCCAAACGTGGTCTGCGATACTTGAAGTGCACTCTTAATCATGGTATTCTTCTCAAACGCACTGGCAATCTCACTCTTCAAGGGTTCTCTGATGCGGATTGGGCAGGTGATAAGGATACCTGATCCTCCACCTCTACCTATCTCATTTTTCTGGGTGAATGGCCAATTTCTTAGAGCACACGTAAGCAGCGTGTGGTAGCCCGTTCCTCCACTGAAGCAGAGTACCAGGCTCTTGCTTCAGCCACCTCGGAACTCATTTGGATTCGTTCACTATTTCATGAGCTTGGTATTCTGATTCCTAAGCCTCCTCATTTATTCTGTGACAATATTGGTGCTACTCAATTAAGTCCTAATCCTGTAATGCATTCAAGGATGAAACATATTGCTATTGATCTTCATTTTGTTCGAGATCTAGTCTCAAAAGGAATGCTACAAGTCTCTCATGTCAGCACTCACGACCAACTTGCAGACCTTCTAACTAAGGCTCTGTCACGACAGAAATTCCAGAATTTGTGCACCAAGATTGGCTTATCTGATGGCACGCCTATCTTGAGGGGGCGTATAAAGGAAATCATGTAGTTGTAACCAACTTGATTTCCTTAACTAAATCTGTTGTAATCTATCCTCTGTAAAACTGATATCCGATAGTATAGGAACCTATTCTTACGTTATTTTGAATGTTTTTGATATTTGAACTTGTAACTGCGATATCCTGTACAGTCCTTATATATAGGACATTCTCGTATCAATGAAGAAAATGTTTTTTCCGTATCTTCTTTAACTGCTAGGGCTACCAAAATATGGTCCCGAAAGTTTCTATCGAAAAGTGTAAAATGTATTTTTTTATGTATTTTTTTCAAACATTTTAAAAAAAAATCACAAACTCATTTAAAAATACTTATTTAACAATTAAATAAAAAGAAAGAAGAAATCAGTAGCTTTTGTCGGGATGCATGTGGATTCTTCCTCAGTGGATGCATCATTTCCTTTCTTCAAAATATTATCCAATATGATCTCCATGTAAAACATTTCTCACACTTTGGTTTCATCCCATTCTCTTGGTGAGCTAGCTTCTTATGAGATCAAGACCATGTCTTAGACTACCCCTTATCACGAATATCTCTAAATCCAATGCTCAATCAATAAGAACACAGATCAATATCTATTAAAAGCTCAGTCAGGGTTTGAATTTTTCTGAGGAGGGCTTCGACGCATCATCTCAATTATGCACCATCCTTTCATCACTTGTTTAGTCGATTATGGTTGATCATGTCACACATTCTCCTTCATCCCAAACCCCCAACTTTCTTCAATAGGCAGATGTTCTTTCACGATTTACAGGTAAAATTAAAATATATGTTGCTCTTGTTGAAGTGCCACTAGAAGTGCTTGAAAACCTTATCAAAAGGATTCACATAGTGTCTAGGGAAAGAGTACCATTGTTAGGCTATAGCAAGGAAGTGTTGAGGCCACTATAGTTATTTCTTGTTTAGATAAGACTTGTTCTTTACACACTGCAAGTTTTCTCTGAGTTTTTTCTACAATATAAATCTTCATCTCCTTTTCTTTTTATTTTCCTATGAAGATTGTAAGTCCCACGTATTTTGCTTTGGTAGGTAATTTCTTCATCTTCAATATGCAAGATACAACTTAATTTGAGCTAACTCTATAGGTTTGTGTTCTTATTGATTGAGTAACGTAAGGAATTGTTTGGATAGTGAGATGAGATGAGATGATTTTAGATGAAAGTTGAAAATTAAATAAAATATTGTTAGAATATTATTTGTTTAATATTATTATTATTTTGAGATTTGAAAAAGTTGAATTGTTTATTATATTTTACGTGAAAATTTGATAAAGTTATAATGATAAGATCAGATCAGATAAAACACTCTCTGAATATTCCAAAGATAAAACACTCCGGGCCATTGTTGATATGTTTCCAAAGATTCTAAAACAGTCCTAGCCTTTTTGTTTTGTATCTCTGTCGAATATGATTAGTAGGCCATTTTTAGTCATTTTCGATTTTTAAATATAATACTGGAAATTGTTGGAGCTATTCTATTTACTTTTATTCCTCTAAATAGGCAATTTTATTCTTCTTTGAATAATAATATTGATCTAATAATGAACAGGAAAAGTGACGTATGGAGAACCACCTTACCAAAGCATTCTAACCTGTGAGTATGTATTATTATTATTTTTTTTCCTAATCAAGCATGCTTAATATATATTAAAATTCGTAAACTAGTATATAAAGTCGCAGGGTGGATCATTTCCATTGTCAATATATAAAATAAAAAATTTTATTCATCATCCCTACACCACACACCACACAATTTTTTATCTTTTTATTTTTTCCCTTAGCAAGTATAATTCAATTAATTTTGCAGGAAAAAAACAATAAATAATAATAATAATAATAATAATAATAATAATAAAGGTGTGGTGTGTGGGCTGATAAGTAGCAATGCTCATAAAAAATACATTTTGGTATGTTATCAATGGGTATACAACCAATAACTTGACTAGTTGTTGTCTATTGTGTTACTGAGTGCACACATCGATTTTGCAATCAATAGATTTTTTAACACTCCAATTATTAAAGTGATTTAGATTTTGATGAGTATCATTACTGATTGAAGTTATTTGTTATACTGGTGAAGAATCCACATTTTGTATTGTTGTGATAACCTGAAGTGCGTTACCCTCCAAAATGAGAGAATTTAGTTGAAGAGATATTGCAAGCTGTGATGCCAGCATTGCTACAGATGCTTCAGCTATGACTAGAATTGTGGAAAGAGTTTTTGAAGTCCATATTTCTGTAATCAAACCTTTCGAGTTGCGGCAGACTGCTAAAGAGATGGAGTATGAGTTTCTAACAGTTGCATCAAAAGAAATGCTCTAGTGATATGGGGGTGGTGGAGACCAGACTGGAGTGAGAGGAAATTGTAATTTTTGTCTCATGTATATGGGAAGTTGACAAAATTTTAGACAACTCTTGAAGCTGTCATTTAGACGAGAATCAAAGACACCAAGTCTGCAATTCAAGCTTGCTGAGAATCATTCCTTTTGTCATAAGTGCCGAGAATCATGGGCTTTATTTTCTATGATTAATGCTTACTAAGAATCATCTCTTTTGTAATGAGTACATAGAATCATGGAATTTATTTTCTATAATTAATGTTGTGTAACTACTGCTATAACGTCTGTATATTTCTTAAAATAGAGTTGGAGTCCTGTATATAACCGCTCTGCAAAATCAATAGAAATTTGAGTTGAATCTTTCCATTCAAAGACTCCCAATATATATCATCCTCTATATGGTATCAGGAGACCAAAATCTCTAACGAGACCTCGATCCAAAGCAGCCATGTCTCCCTCAGACAACCCAAACACACAGACACCCTCTTCCACTGCCACATCACTTGTTGTTTTCAACATCACTGCCCAAATAAATGAGAAACTCACACCCTCCACATTTCCACAGTGGCGTCCTCAATTTGAAGCCCTCCTCATTGGCTACAATCTGATGGATTATGTAACCGGTGATTTATTGTGTCCATCATCTGATGGCATCGCTTCTTCCATTTCTCAGAAAACCCACTGGGTTAGACAAGACAAACTCATCCTCAATGCTATCCTTGCATCTACATCCACCACTATTACCCCACTCATTGCCACTGCCAAGACCTCTCATGAGTCATGGAAAAAATCAACCACCATGTATGCAAGCAAATTGCGCACAAAAGTTATGCAACTCAAGGAAGAACTCACCTTGATCCAACGAGGGAATCAACCGGTTCTAGACTATTTACATGCTGTCAAAGCCTTAGCCGATGAGATCGCCCTCATTGATCACCCAATTTTTTATGATGATCTCACTTTCTTTGTTCTCAATGGCTCGGGTCCCAATTTTACGGAAATTGCTGCTCCCATTCGGGCAAGGGAAAAATCCCTTATTTTTTAGGAATTACATGATTTGCTCGTGGGGCATGAAAGCCATTTGAGGAGAATGGAAGCTACGACTCAGCAGCTTGTTGCTACAACAAATTTCACCAGCAAGAGAAACGGCTTGCATGGAAGACAGTAGCTGAAAGGCTTCAATCGGTCAAATGGGTCTTCAAAGCAACAGACCTCCAATTGTAATTCCCCTGGGTCCAACTCCAACTAGCGCCATTTCACTCAAAAATCGGGTAGGCCCAACTCCAATTAGAGGTTTTTCCAGCCCAAGTGCCAGTTTTGTGATCAATTGGGTCACACAACCAAGGCTTGTCCACAGTTGCAGCAAAATGAAGTGACTGTAAACTGTGCTACCTCTTCTCATGCCAATGAAAATAAATGGCTCATTGATTCAGCGGCTTCCCACAACATTACTGGTGATCTCACAAATGTATCTATTCACTCTAAATATGATAGAACTGATGAAGTTGTTCTTGGTGATGGTACAAGTTTGGTTGTTTCACACATTGGTTCTCTAGCCTTACATTCACCTCATAAAACTTTTTTCTTGCGTGATACACTTTGTGTTCCCAATATTTACAAGAATTTAATTTCCGTACATCACTTTACCAAACAAAATCATGTTTTTTGTTGAATTTCATCAGTCTTATTTTCTTGTGAAGGAACAGAAAATGGGGGCGATACTACTAAGAGGTGCATGTGAAAATGACGTCTACGTGTTTCCGAACTCACTGGTGGCTTCACTTCCCAAAATGGTTACAAATGTGCATGAAAGAACTTTGATTGATGGATGGCACAAGCGTCTTGGCCACCCCTCAATTAAAATAGTTTAAAGTCTTATTAATCATTTTTCTCTTTCGCTTACATCTAATAAATTGTCATCCTTATGTACTTCTTGTTCTATTAATAAAGCACATCAACAACCGTTCAAATAGTTTTCAAAGTCATGCTCCTCTTGATATTATTTACACCAATGTTTGGGGATCTGCACATTCTACTCTTGATGGCTTTCAAAATTATCTCCTTTTTGTTGATCATTACACCAAATACATGTGGTTTTATCCCATGGCTGCAAAATCAAGCGTGTCTAGCATTTTTCCCCAATTTAAACATCTTTTTGAAACATGTTTCAATTCTAAAATTAAAAGTTTGTACTCTGACAATGGTAGTGAATTCAGTGGTTTATAAAAATACTTGTCTCTTCATGGTGTTAGTCACTACACCACCGCACCATACACTCCACAACAAAATAGTGTTTCTGAGAGCCAATATCGTCATCTTGTGGAAACATGTCTTACTCTTCTTCATGATACTTCCTTACCTCTCTCTTACTGCCTCGTGCGTTTCAAACCGCCACATATCTCATAAATAGAAAACCCACTCCACTTCTTCAAAACAAATATCCTTTTGAGGCCCTTTTTGGACAAAGACCCAACTATCTAAAACTAAGAAAATTTGGGTGTCCTTGTTATCCTCTCACAAAACCTTACAACACTCACAAATTACAACTTAAGTCCATTCCATGCCTATTTCTTGGCAACTTGCAAACTAGAAATGCATTTAAATGCATGGACCCAACAACTCAAAAGTTGTACATCTCACGACATGTTCTCCTTGATGAACTGAAAAGCCCAATCTTACCCGACGACCCACTGCATACCAAAACCCCTTTTTCCCACATGTCGCCTTCTTCATTCATTTCACAGGGCTCGACTCCTTCAAGTTCTTCCGCTAACCCTCTGCTCCAGCACCTATGCACCTACCTGCGTCCTCTTCATCGTCATCAATGCTTTTAGACACACATGGCACTGCTGTTGCATCACCACCAAGTAATATCTCCTCACCCTCTATTTTAGATATTCTTCATTCACATGTTTCCCTAGAATCTCTTGATTTAAATTTGAATTTATCATCATCAAATTCTAATTTAAATCCTATACCCACAAATCTTCCATTGTCAAACTCAAACCAAGTCCCTGTTCCCATTAATTTGGCCCAAATAGAAAATCCCCCTTCCCGAACCCATACCATGGTCACACGATCAATGAACAACATCTTTAAACCAAAACAGATTCACATGGTTACAAAACATCCTATTCCACCCACTCTTGAACTAACGTGTGTCAACTAAGCTGTATCAAATCCTCAATGGTGTGAAGCCATGTCCAGTGAGCTCATTGCCCTTATGAGGCGTGGTACCAAGGACTTAGTTCTCCCATCCAAAGATTGTCATCCAGTTGGGTGTAAGTGGGTGTTTCGAGTAAAAAGGAAATCAAATTACTCAATAGATCAGTTTAAAGCACGACTTGTTGCAAAGGGGTATAATCAACGCCCTGGACTTGATTACAAAGAAACCTTTAGCCCCGTGGTTAAACCAGCCACTATAAAGTTAGTCTTAACCATTGTTGTTATAGTGGATGGGAATTACAACAAATGGATGTAAACAATGCCTTTTTGCATGGGAAGTTATCTAAAACTATGTATATGATGCAATCTCTTAGGTTTAAAGATATGCCCAAAACTAATCATGTGTGCAGATTAAAAAAAGCCATTTATGGCCTCAAACAAGTCCCGAGGGCTTGGTATTTAGCCTTGAAGAATGCTTTCATGGAACTTGGTTTTCAAAACTCACAAGCTGATTCGTCCTTGTTCATTTATCGACATGATTCCATTACATGTTATTTCTTAGCCTATGTCGATGATCTTGTTATTACAGGAAGTGATAAAAACATTTATGGTTTCTATTATTGAAAAACTTGGACATCAGTTTTCCTTGAAGGATATGGGTTCACTTCACTTCTTTTTGGGAGTGGAAGTCATACCAACTTGTGCAGGTCTTTTCCTATCACAACAAAAAATATATTCGTGAGCTCTTGCAAACCACGAATATGCTTGGTGCCAAGGATGTTTCTACACCACTTTCAACTACCACATCTCTTCATTTAGTGGATGGCACCGATGTTGTTCATAGTACTGGGTTTAGGAGAGTGATAGGTAGCTTGCAATATCTCTAATTGACTCATCCTGACATTTCATTTGTGGTTAACAAGCTCTCACAATTCATGCACAAGCCAACTGTCACGCATTGGACAGCAACCAAGCGACTTCTTCGCTATCTCAAGCAAATATTTTTCCATGGCATTCAGCTTAAAAAATCTGCAGTTTCATGTCTCTCAACCTACAGTGATGCTGACTAGGCTAGAAACATTGATGATCGTACCTCTACATCAGCCTATATCACTTTTCTTGGCTCAAATCCAATCTCATGGAGCTCTAAGAAACAAAGAGCAGTTGTACGTTCATCTACGGAAGTGGAATATTGGGCTCTTGCAAATGCAGCATCTGAAACTATGTGGCTTCTTGCTCTATTTCAGGAACTTGGCTTCTCTCAAAGGCGCCACCTTCACTTCTTTGTGATAATCTTGGAGCAACTCATCTAAGCTTCAATCTGGTGTAACTTTCACGGATGAAACACATTCAAATTGATCTTCACTTTGTTCGTGATCTAGTTCAGAAAGGAACCGTTCATGTTCGGCATGTACATACTCAAGATCAACTTGCAAATTTATTGACCAAGCCACTGTCAAGACGACGCACATAATTTCTAAGAAACAAGATTGGACTTGTCGATGGAAGTACAATCTTGCAGGGGCGTATAAGGAAAGTTGACAAAAGTTCAAACAACTCATGAAGCTGCCATTTAGCCAAGAATCAAGGACACCAAGTCTACAACTCAAGCTTGCCGAGAATCATTCCTCTTGTCATAAGTGCCGAGAATCATGGGCTTTATTTTCTGCAATTAATGCTTACTGAGAATCATCTCTTTTGTAATGAGTACAAAGAAGCATGGGATTTATTTTATGTAATTAGTGTTGTGTAGCTACTGCTATAACGTCTGTATATTTCTTAAAATAGATTTGGAGTCCTGTATATAACTGCTCTGCAGAATCAATAGAAATTTGAGTTGAATCTTTCCTTTCAAAGACTCCCAGTATATCTCATCCTCTATATCATGCTTGTTTGTAGGCTTGATACGAGTTTTTTCGTTGAACATTTGTTTTCCATAGAGAAGGTTCAATGTGGCCATTAACTATTTCATTTTGATGCTTCCAAGTGAGGTCAAGTGTTAAAGTAGCAAAAATCTAGAAGTGATGAATTTCTAGGCCGTTTAATCCCAAGGCAGGCTCTGGATCGATTATCAGTAATACCCAATCTGAAATGGAGTTGATCGGCAATGATGTCAAGTTTAATGGCCAGTTGCTTTGAATCTCTGACTCCATAAAACTTGAGAGAATGTGCATTCAATGAAGAGGTGGAGTAGTGATTCTTCTTCTCCATTACGCAATGGATAGTGCAATTTTTTAGGTTGAAAATTTGGAAGAACACTGTTTAGTCTTGCTCGAGCCAGGAGGATATTACAAATTATTTTCCAAAATAGCAACTTGTGGCTATCATGGATTTTAACTTTCACATTCTTTTTAGTATTGGGCTTGGGAAATTTGGTAGGGAAGTTCTAAATTTTGTTGCTTTCATATGATATGCTGGTTTCACTGAGAATTTTTCCAAAGTGGTTCCGGGTCCAAATCAAAGAGTCTTGTCTACGGCTGTTTTGAGAAAGGGGCATTTTTGAATATCCGTAATGCCATCTGGATCAAAGAGAGATTGCAAGTTTTGAATATCTCAAGTTCAAGGTAATTGTGTAATTAAATCCGCAACTTTGAGACAAGGGAAGACCTCATTCATTTGTTGGAGTGGCTTTGGTTTAAAACTATCCAATGTTGGAATCCAAGGCTCTGACCAAATATTAACAAATAGACCATTGAAATTTTGAAAGCATGAACCTTTTGAAACTAGTTCTCTTGTCTTTAGGATCCAGTTCCAGAACCAAGAATGTGATGATTTTGATTTAACTATCCAGAAACTTGAGGAGTTGAGATACTTTGAGGAGAGTAGTGAAGGCCAGATATCCCTGTGTGTTGACACATTTCCCAGCCTATTTTTGCTAACAATGCTATGTTCATGCTTTTCATCATTTTTAAGCCAATTCCGCTTGAACTTATTGGCTGGCAGATGGACTTCCATGACTTCAAAGTCAAATTTATTTTAGATCATTAGAGAAACCCCACTAGAAACTTTTAAAACTAGTGTCTAAAGGCTTGCAAAATGATTTCAACAACAAAAAATAAAATAAAATAAAATAATAAAATAAAAAAAGATATTTGATATGAGGGGATGGTGCTTGCCACAATTCTAATTAGCATTGTTTGACCTGCCTTTGATAACAGTTTGGATTTTCAACCCTCTAACTTCTTTTTTATTTTTTTTCCTGTAGTTCTTGATATGACTCGTTTTGCTCTACCAAAGATGTTGGGAGTCCAAGGTACCTATAAAGACCCGAAATAAATCGATCGATGGATTTCCTTAGACCTTAGAAAATTTCATGAAATCCCAAAAAGATTTCATTAGTCAAGCAATTAATTAGGTTATAGTCTGTCAGTATAATCGGGTCTCAATCCATTATGGTAATGAAGTTGCCTTTTTTATTTAGTTAAGGCATTTCGAGGTATAATTTTACAAAAAAAAAAGTTCACTACTAGACACATTTGAATATTTAGGATTTTACAGTGCAATAATATGTTTCCCATTTACCGAATGAATAGAAGCTGAGAATGCATTTTTATTTAATCATTTGATTAAATCACTTCCACGTGCTATTAACCACTCAAGTATAGACTATTATACCCTCATCCACTCTCCAACATCTTGGTAACTACATTTGACCAAGAAAATCTTGACTTGGATTCAACCATAGTCAAAACCCTAAATGAAATCACATTGAAACCCCAAATTGAGCTAACTCGGTTAGGCCCATCTTTGGCCCACCTAAACGTCCACCAAGCCCAGGATTCTTTATCAAAGTTTTTCCTCCACCCAAGGCCACCCTATGGCTGACTTGATAGCCTCAAATAGTGACTTGATGGAAAGAAAAAAAGGCTACAAACCACGAGCCATCCACTTGGCCAAGTTTGCAGTAGACAACCATGGGCTGTGAGACCCCACGGTTACACTCTATTTTTGGCAGCCAACCTCTCATCACTTGGTCACTTAGCCACCCCCATGTCAGCCCCTCTTGATTAGTCTCAAGCCCTTGCTTTTTCAAGAGAGAAACTAACAAAGAGTGGGAGAAGCAATTTTCTAGGAGTGTTTTCTCTAACTTTTCAACCCTTTGTAAGTCTACTTTTATGACTCAATATTCTTGTACTCTATTCTATTTGGAGTATCGTTTATGTGGGCATATGTTGGGAAATTGTTCATGGAGTTTTGATTTGTGAGAATTTAGTCTGATGTGGCAAAGATCCAAGTGGTGATAGTTTTGTTGTTTGTGCGAAACTATTAAAATTTGGTGAAGTTTTTGGTGAAATTTTGGGTAATTCTTAATATGGTGAAGTGCTAACATGTTTATATGCAAGTTAGGATCGGATTCATAGCATGTTAATATTTTTACAAAAGAGTTTTGCATATTTTCTTAGAGGTAGAAACTAGGTGACTCAAAACAGTTTATGTTTTGGTGAAGTTTTGATTTTAGTTCTAGGAACTAGACCTAATGGCTTTTATCTTCACATGTGTTGCTTTTGAGGTTTTGATCTGTGTTAGGAGTTTATTTTTGGAGAATATTGGTTTACATCTTCAATGAAATGTTGTTATACATGCAAGAGTTTTGCTAAAACTGAATTTAAAGGCTCTCAGGTATGATATATGTTTTTTATGAAAGGTTTGCCATGTCATGCAAGATTTAATGCTTAGAACTTGAATGTGATGTATATGTTTTTATTATTTGAAGATTTATTGAATGAAAATCAAGGATCTAATGATTTTGTTTCAAGTCCAAAGCTTGTTATACTCGGTTTTAGTATTTTAGTGCAAGCCGATTGTTTTATGAAGTGTTTTGTGATTTTTGGTTGTTTAATGAAACATGCTATTACTTATGTTTGAATGATGACCACGTTAAGAGATGATTTTTAGATTTTTGGACTTTTGGATTCCTTGGAGTTGATATGGAGAGTATTAGACCAAGAACATCAAAGGTTGATTCTATTTGACCTAAACTTGGTATTTTGATATTTTTGTTGATATAGTGACTTTAGGATTTTTGTCAAATGTATAAATTGGTGTCTTAGCATGAGTTTGCTTCCTCAAGGGAGGCTGCTTGAGAGGACCTTTTTTCCCATCCCAAGGCTATGAAAATGGCTGACACACCACTCAAGTATAGCCCCCAACAGTCACTTGTTGGAAAGCAAAAAGACTACAAACCATCCACTCAGTCAATTTTAGCAGCAATGGGACAGAAGCCAAGAAGCCCACTTTTACTTCAACTTTTGGCATTTTTCAGTTCACACTTATGCATTTTTCAACTCATATATAGAGACAAATTGAGAGAGATTCTTCAAGTAGTTATTGATCTAGTTTTTTGAGCCCTTTCTAAGTCGATTCTCATGATACTTTATCATGTATTTTGTAAAATTTGTAGTCCAGCTTATGTTGGTCTATTTGGGATAATTTTCCATAGATTTTTTATTGATGAAAGTTTTGTTTGAACATGCAAAACTCACATTGGGCAACATTATTTATGTTTGTGTGAAACGTTGATATTTTGAAGAAGTTTTTTATGAAATCTTGGGTAGATCTTGCTATGGTGAAGTGTCAACATGTTAATATGAAAGTTAGGTTTGGATTTATAGCATGTTAATATTTTTTTATAAAGAGTTTTGCATAATTTTGGAATGTTAGAAACTGAAAGGTTCAAAATGGTTTCTGTTTTGGTGAAGTAGTAATATTTTGTTACGAAACCTTAATCTAATGGTCGTGATATTCACATATGATTTTCTTAAGGATATTGATTTAAGTTTTAGTAGTTTATTTGTGGAGAATATTGGTTTTGATATTTGATGGAATGATTTTATACATGCAAAAGTTTGTTTAGGACTCAAACTAGAGTCGAGTATGTGTTAATCTTAAATGAGATTTTTGTCATATGATGCTAAATTTAATGCTTAGATAAAGTTATAACTTGAATATAAGGTATATGGCTTTATTCCTTTAAGTTTTACTTCATTAAAATCAATGATCTAATGTTGTTATTTCATGTCTAAAGCATGATGTGTACAGTTTTGGGGTTTTAGTGCAAACCGAATGTGTAGGTTGTATCTTTTTTATTTTGATTGTTTGACAAAGCATGCTATCACTTAGATTTTAATAATGAACATGTTAGGAGTTTGATTATGGAATTTTGGAGTCCATGGAGTTTATTTAAAAAGCATTAGACCAAGAACACCAAGAGTTAGTCCTATTTGACCTAAACTTGGTGTTTTAGCATTTTTCTTGATGTGGTAAGTTTGTGTTTTTTACGGAATATATTTGTTGATGTCTTAGCATGATTTTATAACCTGGAATAGGACTTTTTGAATGTTGCAAAAAATTGGTTTAGGCATGTTAGTTTGATGATTAGTCAAATTGCAACAAAAATAAACTTTTTGGCCATTATATGAATCGGCCAAGGTGAAGTCCTCATAGTTGTGTCATGTTTTAAATTTTTTTTTTAGTTGAATAATCGGATTTAGGACAAAATTTTGGTAAGATTTGGAGTTAGTATATAAAATTCTTATTTTAGGGAAAAAAATTATAATTTCCCACAAATAGAGTGAAAAATTTCAAATTTAGCTATAAGCAAGTAAAGTTTATATTTCTAGGTATTTTGTGAGATTTTCTAACCCTTAAAAATATCTCATTTCAATTCACGCCATTTTCATGCTTCAATTTACGTTATGCACAAACATTGTAAGTTAGCCTTTAACTTACTCTTGGGATGTTCATGTATATATGGTGGTAAGATCCATACAAGATATGTTCATGTTTCCTTTAAGTTTATTAATTTGAATTATGATGGGTCATGTCATGATGTTATGTATATCAAGCATGAATATCTGTCACATGTCACGATCATTATGTCATCAAGCATATGGTTATTAGTAAGTTAGCTTCTAATTTACTCTCGGTGTATTTAAATGTGTAGCGGTAAGAAATCATTTCCATGTTTATTATGCTTATTATAACTTGTTATAATATGCTATGCCATGTCGTTTATTGCAGTATATGCTCATCTGCTACATGCAATGATATGCCATGCCATCTGTCACATGTTCATTTCGCTACAAGTCATTCCATGTCATATGCATTGAGTATGTCATGAAATATTTTTCAAGTCATTGTTAATAAATCATGGTAATCCCATGAGACAAGACTAAATTATCATGGTAACTAACCCTATGAGACAAAAGTATTGTGGCAACTCTATGAGATAAGTACATCATGGCAACTCCATGAGATAAGGATAACTTAGTAACCCCATGAGACAAGAATATACTTTCATGTCAATTCATTATGAGTCATGTTATCTTTCAAGTCAAATCATGTCATGTCATGTCATTTTTCAAGCACATGTCATGTTATTTTCCAAGTCATGTCACGCATATTCATGTTCATGTCACGATGCATCCATGACTTTTCGACTATCATGCATGCATACGTATAGTGTTACTAGCTTAGTAGCCTACTTGCTGATATTTGTAAACAAATCTCACTTGATAGGCCTAACTACCATTCCCCTAGAATGGTAGACGAAGTGTCAGGATCTGGAGGACCCACGCTAGGTCAACTGGACGAGGTTGAGTAGTTCGCAGCAAGATGGCAACGAGGAGGAACTAATAACTTTTGTTATCCACTTTCTGGATGTGATCTTAGACATCATAGCCGAGCTACGTGAGTTTCTCAGTAATGTAGTGCGGTAGCTTTATTTTCCAGACTGTATTTATGGAGCTTTATCTCCAGTACTTATGTTGTTACAAACATGTGGGACAAGTGCTATAACCATCTTAGATATCTGTCATGATGTGAATTTATGAGGTATGTTTATGTTTTGGGATATAGTACTTCTGGTACAATGAGTATTGCTTCAATGAAAAAAAAACATTATCCGGCATGAATATTGCACACTATTATATACATGTTAGGTGCACTACATCTTTAACTATCATGAATAGGGGTACATGACCTTGTGTTGCATGTCTCAATGCTTCAATCCTTGTCAAATCCCAATAGATAAGCTGCGTTCATCAAGCACCATGGTTTCCAACAAAAAAACTAAGTTCGGACTGTATTTCCTAATATAGGCCCTTATACTACAAATTGCCTTAAGTCGGGTGAGGCCTCTACAATTTCATATTGATGTCTTCATATTGCGTGGGGAGGTTGAGTGGAGCTCGCCTCTTCAATTTTTTTGGACTTTTCAATAGTGGTCATGGTAGGTACATTGTGAAATGGTGCTGCTCGATAATGCACTCTTGATTTCCTCGACTTTCCTAAAGAACCTGGTTGAATTTCAAGAAGCATGGCTATTAGTGTGGACTCTTCCTTAGGGTGCATGTTTGGATAAGCAACTTGCAGAAGTTCATCTTCAGATGTTACTTTCACCACACTCAAAAGTTGAGCAAGCTTTTGGAAAGATTTCTTCTTGACTGGTTTATTTTCTTTTGGTGAAAAATTTTGAATGAGGAATGTAAGTTTTGGTTATTTTTGGAGTTTGGATGCAAAACCCTTAAGTTAGGGGTAAAATGGTTATTTTTCTTCAAATAGATGGGTAAAATGGTAATTTTACTTTAAGTCAGTAATTTTATGTTTCTAAGTTTGTTAATGTGGAGTTTCGAACTCTTAGAAATATCTCCTTTTAGTTCACATTATTTTGCGCTAGTTTATGTCATGCTACAATTACTATAAGTTAGCCTTTAACTTACTCTCAGGATACTTGTGTCTATATGGTGGTAAGAAACCATCATTCATGTTAGTTAGTTTTATATATACATATATATATATATATATATACACATGTTAAGTTACGCCTTGATATGTTTTCTTATTAAGTACGAAATTATCTGTTACACGTTATTTCATGTCATGTAATGTCATATGTCATTTCATTTCACACCACGTCATGTCACAAATTTGGATTACATCACGAACAGTATTTTCAAGTCAGTTGAGTCTTTTAGGATGGCGTAATATCCTAGTATAACTCTATTGTTCACACTGGAGTGTTTAAACTAGTATGAAATTTTCTGAGTTGACGAAATACCATCAATAAATTTCGAATGGGGCCTAAGTAACTGGCCGATGGAGCTAAGTCAGGCACCAATGCCAATGGTGCCAACCACAGTTCACGTTCATATTATGCGCACTCGAGCAGGAGCAAATACTTGTTACAAGATGCGTACATTATGTACGCACAGCAAGTGCAAATACCTGTAGTGTAATGCATATGTTAACGTACTCACAGTTGGTGGAAATTCCTGTGATGTGATGTGGTATAGACAGGGGCACTATAACAGCCTGCTAGAAATTGATTGGTGGAATTTCTATTGACTTTAGCAACCTCGTGAAAATCCCATAAGTTTTTACTAATTGACCAATCGCACAGATTTTAGTCTGTCAACATAGTCAGTATTATCACTCACTATGGTACTAGAACTATAAGTTGAAGCACACATCAAGCTAAATTTCAGTTTCAGTTCAAGTTATGTCATTTATGCCATGTTGTATATCAAGTTATGCTATGCTTACTTATGACTTTGATTATACATTCATAATTTTACTGCCATGCATGCATCATTAACCAGTGTGGATGTTTTCTGTTAACTTGCTGAGATTTGTAATCAAATCTCACCGTGGTAGTCCCAATTGCCATTCCCCCAGAATGGTAGACAATGTGTCAGGATCAGAGCAGGGAGCAAACACTGGTAAACTGGAGGAGGTTGACTAGAAGCCATAGACGCAACACGGAACTTGTAGCCTCCATAGTTAGATCTTTGGATAGTATTCCGACATCGTTAGTCGAGTTACGTGAGTTACACAAAGAACTATCCCAATAGTGTATTTTGGCAATGTAATTATGGAGTCAAGTCTTTGTTGTTTTTAGATTAAAGTCTTCTGAAACCCGTGCTGTAATCGTGGATGTTTTAAGTATGCATAGTTTATATTTTAACTATTTGAGATATTATAAATTTGGTATATAGTATTACTCAAAAAAATTATCCGCTGCAAATATTACATAATGCTATACACATGTTAGGAACATTACATCTTATATGTTATGAATGGAGGCAGGTAATCTTGTCTTGCATGTCCTAACGCTTCGGATGTTCATCCGATCCCAAGCAGAATCTTGTGTTGCATCCACATGTCATGTTTAATTAACTAGTTTATTTATGGAACAAAGATTCCAAGTTCATGTTCAGTTCAGTTCATGTCATGTTTATTTTATGTTCAGTTAAACTTCAAGTTAGTTAAGTTCATGTCAGTTACAATTCATGTCAGTTCAGTCCATGTCAGTTCAAGTTATGTCAACATATGTCATGTTATTTATCAAGTCATGTCACGTTCACTCATGTTCACGTTAGCACTCATGTATTTTTATTGTCATGCATACATTTGTAAATTAGTTTAAGTTGGTTGTTAACTTGCTGAGATTTATAATTAAATCTCACTTGGTAGTCCCAACTACCATTCCCCCTGAATGGTAGACCATGTGTCAAGAGCAATAGGTCCTACAGAGAATCATCAGGACGAGGTTGACTATCCCCTAATGCAACCATAAGGAGTTTATCACGTCGATGTTCCAGTTTTTGAATAGGACCATGGCTATCCTAGCCAAGTTGCACGAGCTACTCCTTAGGCTAACCTAGTCGTTATTATGTTAGTTTTATTTTGCACATGAGGAGCCTCATCTCCAGTACTAAGGACGTTACAAAAATTTTGGACAAGTACTATAACTTTTGGACGCTAGTTATTTAATGTTTATGAAGTTTGTTTATGCTAATTTGGGATATGTTATATCTGGTGCATAGTATTACTCAAGAAAAAAATTATCCGCTGTGAATATTGCATATTGTTAAATGTATGCTAGGTGTATTGCATCTTTTTTTGTCATGAACGGGACAATTAACCTTGTGTTGCACGTCCTGACGCTTCAGAGTCTGTCAAATCTCAAGCGAAATTTAGAGGCGTCACAGTAGTAGGTTTGAGTTTTTGTAAATTCTAGTCCATAAATGGACCTAGAATGAAGCTTACATGAGGTATGTAAACTTTGGTAAGTTTTGGGCCCGTTTATAATTTTCATAAGTTTAGGGGCTAATTGGTAATTTTTTAAAGTTAAGAGGTAATTTTGTAAGTTAAGCTCTAAGTTGGTAAATTCTACTTTTATGAGGTGAAGTAAGAATTTCTAACTCTAGAACGTCTCCCGTTTCAGCCCTCGTTATATTTACACTTTCATTATGCACAAGTTTTTGTAAGTTAGTTTCTAACTTACCTATATATTTATGTATATTTGATGGTAAGTTTCATGCAATTATATCAATGATTTATTTATGCTTATTTAACTGAAATATTTTATGCCATGCCATGTCATTTTAAATATCAACCATGAACATCTGTTACATGTCATGAATGTCATGTCATAAGTATACAAGTCTGTCACAAAACTATTTCTAAGTCATGCATGACTTGTCATGTTTTATCATAATCTCAAATGTTAGGATGAGAGATTATCCTAGTGAAGCTCCCATGTTCACTTTGGAGTGATTAAAATGGAGTAGAATCTCTTGAGTTGACAAAGTATAGTCAACAAATTTCGAACGGGACCTAAGTAACTGGCTTACAGAGCGAAGTCAAAGGCATATAATGTCGATGGGTGCCAAAACATGCTACAAGTACAAGTACCTTCGGGTAAAACCTTCATGATGACATACTCACAACTAGTTCAAGGACCTGTGATGTGATGTGATGCGGTACTAGTAGGAGCACACGGTTTATGGGGTATCGTGGAGCGTACATATCATGTAACGAACAAGAATTAGAATGGATGTTTTATATTTACATACGCAAGCAAGCCATGTTCATGATAAGTTATATTGTTTCTAAGATATGTTTTCATAAATAAGTCCATGTTCGTCAAGCATACATGACACGTTATTGTCATGCTTGCTTATTTATACTATTGGTAGCTTAGGAGCTTTATTTGTTAAGATTTTATAAATCTCAATG
Source organism: Juglans regia (assembly GCF_001411555.2). Lineage (NCBI taxonomy): Eukaryota > Viridiplantae > Streptophyta > Magnoliopsida > Fagales > Juglandaceae > Juglans > Juglans regia. The sequence goes on along the minus strand of NC_049911.1, from coordinate 14,628,495 downwards.
TAGCAATCCCAACTATCATTCCCCCCTTAATGGTAGACAATGTGTTAGGGAATGGAGAACCAGCGGACCCCCGATTGGATGATGTCGAATAGGCCAAGGAGGATAAGCCTTGGGGAGCTTATGGAGTCAATCCTCCAGTTTTTAGATATTATTCTAGAAGCTGATAGCTGAGATATGTAAGCGATTGGCTAGTTAGCTGAGATATGTAGTTGAGATAAGAAAAGGTTAATGAAGTGAGAAATAGAGATATATCTCTAGTTAGCCGTTAAAAAGTCACAAATTGCACTTTTTGTACAAAGCGATTTCTCTATGCTTTTAATGCAATATTGGCTAAATCTATATCTAAATTGATTTACGACTCATTAAATATAGTGGTGTTAGTAATAATTTCTATAGATTTAAAAGTTGGAAAGTCAATTATTGACTCAGTAATATTATTTCTCAAGCAGAGAAATGATATACAAAAATGTGACCTGAAAGTATAGTATGATGGGTATGAAACTTGAGAACTTGAAAGTTTTTTTCCCTTATTAGATTTCTCTCCTTTATTTAGTAGAGGCAATGAGAAAATGGAATATGAGCATTTTGCTATGTTAATTCCTATAAATGCACACTAACACTTCTAAGGATATGAAATAAAATAAAATTGTCTTATCATATAAATGTCATTCCAAAGAAAGAGTTTTTTTATTAAATTCTTAAGGAAATTAGAAGGGAAAAAATATATTTTATTTTCAAATCCCAATGGTATGAGTTAAATGATGAGAGCAATGATCTAACAGTGTTATGACTTGCTGAGAATGAAATTATAAGTAAATTATGGCACAAAGTAGTTGTTACATCACACTTGGGTTGATGTAATATGGGGTTGCAACATTAATCCTAATTTTTCATCATTCAATCAAGTTCATTTGCCTTTTAGCAAGGCTGAGTGATTGTGTGATTATTTTATACAAATGTGAATTCAATAAAGATGGAAATATGGAGGATCAAGCTTGAACATCTTTTGGTTGAGCCAAAAAAATTACTCATATTTTCAGTGTTGGTATGATATTGTGAATTTTATTAACACTTGTTTTTTAGAAAGAATATTTTATCTCACATTACCTTAATATTAATATTATGAAAATGTTTTATAAAAGATCGCCCAAAATAATGAGAGTAATTCACCAATTAGTGTGAGTATACCTTTAAATGAGAATGTATCACTAGTGATAATGACTCCCAAATTATCGTGGTAGTAATATAAAAAGATTTTCTTGTCACGTAGAAACTTAAAGAGAATATTTGTAATATGTGCTTCACTAAAGTTACTGAATTTACATAGAAGAAATCCTAACATAGAATCTAAATTCACTTCACTTACATGATCCAACTTGGGGTTATTAATCTGATTAACAAAGGAAAAATAAAATTGATAGTGGTATAAATCTATCTCTTGGTCCTAATTGAATTGCCTCTAGATAACCATTGATTGCATATTTGTTGGAACTTTTCTAGATTGAATTAAATAGTTGATTCTCGTATGGGGATTAGAAGGCTAGCTTTTAAGATGTTTAAGGGCGAAGTACTTTGAGCACATAATGGTTGCTTGTATTGTTTTCGTTCAAAAGACGTATGAATGTTGTTAGTACTATTTCCATGAGGTTTAAAGCAATCATCTATTCAAAGACATCCAATATATCTAATCTTTATTAACGACCTATTGAGTAAAATGGGTTATTTGAACACTCTTGACATTCCTACAAAAGTATCTTCCTAAGAGAAATGAAGATCTGATTGTCTTAGATTATTAATTGTCGTCTAATGAATCGTTTTCATACTACGAGATGCTAGACATGAGTTTGTGCAAAGTTGCTTAAATTTTATGTCTTATGAGACCATTCACAAGGAAAACAGATTTTAGGAGCTTTCGTTCAAAATCCAAAAACAATTAATGAGATAGTGAATACCAACGAATCTAGTTTGCTAATGGGAGTTAGAGGTTGATGTTTTGTTAGAGGATAAATATAGCTTATTGAGTGAGTTTGTGATGTGATGCCATTAAAATCAATGGCTAGATTGTTGTGATTGTCCTTAAGGGCAAATGCCCTAATCGCTTTACCCTTAATGAGAAACAAAGCTTGGTTATTCCACATGTTGTTGAAATACAAGAGATTTACTTTGAAAACTTGAAGTTACAAATTAAGTTTGGTGAATGATATTTATGGTCATCTTGTGGATTCCTAAAAGTCACAGATAGACTTGCTTACTAGAATCTAAGATTCATCTTTTAAGTTTAACCCTAAATGAGATTCGTGATGAGTTGTTGGCCTCATGGTTAAGCAAAGGCTTTTTATGTATAAAAGCAAAGTATGTGATGCCTCTAGCCCCCGTTTGGGATTTGGCAAAAGGCAATGACATCGGGATGCACGTGTCACCGGCAAACACCTCTTGCGTTGCATGGAACATTGTGTGTATAAAATAATCGCGGCGGAAAAAGGTTAAGAAAAAAAATCATTACTAGAAATGTGAGTACCAATCAATTATACTTAACTTGCCAAACAATAACATCTGTATGTTACATCCACAACATTTTTAGAAATATTACAAATCACAACTTGTTCAGTGCTCAAATCAAGTAACAATAGAATATTACAAAATATCAACATCGTAATGGGGACAGACCCCCAGCCTATTCCTCAGGTTGCACTAGCTCCTCCTCCCCCTCATATCCTACCTTATTACTTACATCTGCATCAAGGCCTATGGTTTAGAGGAGCAAAACCATAGTGAGACTACCATGAAGAGATTTCAAGGAAATCTCAGTAAATTATAACCCAAGATAGTAACTTTTAATGCAAGAGATGGCAATCAATATGAATACATGAACTTCAAAGTAAAATAGAGAATGAAGATACATACCGAGGTGCTAACCTCTGAGCAAATAAAGTAAACATAATTAACTGTAAGAAATATCGAGCATCCAGTACTCAAATAATCACATAACTTACATTTTCTAAACCCCAGGTCAAAACTCAATGCGAAAACAATCTTTCCAATCATGTCCATTTGTTATCGTGTGTGCCATGGTCTCCTATTTTTCCCATTGATGTACGCACATTGTGACAACCCGAACTTACCAAGTCCTCACTTGTTATTTTACCCTTAAGTCCAATTAGAATTTATCCCAAGAACTTGGTAAGATGAGAACTTAGGAAGCAACAAGGGCCCAACCAATTTCTAAATGAGATAGGCGCCCAAGCCCACAGAAGGCCCATGGGACTAGGTAAGTTTCGACGACCTCAAGGCCTAGGGTTTCAACAACCTAATTAGGGTTTTGGGTTATGAAGGGAGGTGCCTATTTGGGAGAAAGTGACTTTTAATTTCCCTAAGTTTCCATCATTTGTAACCTAGGGGAAGGGCATTTTTGTTTGAAAAATAACTTGCCACTTGGCACGCATGCTAGATGGCTTCTAGAAGAAGCTAAAGTGATGGAAGGAAGGCAATAGGTTCGGCATAGTTAGGTCACACGCCTATTTCACCCACCAACAAGCCCCATGGCCAACATGCAAGCTCAACTCTAGGGTTCACTGTATCTGGACTTAAAAGTGGAAGAAGTGAGAAGAAAGAAGTGGATTTCAACTATCCAAGAGGCACATGCCACCCACCACTAGCATTATGCATCAGAGTACCTAGGAGATTTGCAATGATGAGGAATGATAAGAGACACATGGGGTAAATCAAAGACTTGAAGTGTAATACCCTGCTCCTTCCTTCTTACGTACGCTTCTTCTTTTCTAACGTACGTTCCTTCCTTCTGATGTAAGCAAACTCCGAGGGTAGAAATTATGTGAATTTTTTGCCCTTCTATCTAGCGACTGCGAGACTCATCATGGGTGCCGAACCATAATGGCGTGTTTCAAAAGATATCTTGTGACTTCTAGGGCTCGCCCAGTGTTTTAAATATGCTGGAAATATTTATAAGAAGTATTTCCAAGTTTATTGAATTAAGATTGATCTTAAATACGACACTTATAATATTCTTGAAGAGTTCCAAAAATATTATAATTGTCAGAAATCATTTTAATATCACTATTAAAATGATTTCAACTATTTTAAATATTATGGGATTTAAATTATGTTGAAAGCTTTTATTAATTAAATGGTTTTATTCTCTTAAATATGTTAAGTGAGACTTCATCATTTTATTAATGATGAAAGAATATTATTTTATAAACTAAAGTTAGTTCAATTAATATTATATTCTTAATACTTTTAATTAAGTTAATTTTTTACACATTTTCAAATCAGTGTTTTAATCCTCCATCGTTAGATCGTTTTAAAGACCCCCAGACGAAGGGACTGAGCTAAATACCCAGCCCCTCTTCCTTCTCCCTCACTTTTTTCCCTCAGCTCTCTCTCTCTTCCCTCTCTCTCAAGCGTACGCAATACGCTGCACGACTCCACCCCCACGCCGAATCCTCCACTGCCCAACCCGGTGTCGCCGTGCCCCGGTGCGTCTCACCGCCCCTTCCACCAGCACCACCTCACGCTGCAAGCCTCACCGCCCTTCCACCAGCACCACCTCGCGCTGGCAAGCCTCCCCACACCAGTCTCACTCTCTCACGCTCTCTCTTCCTCTCCCTCGGCAGTGCAAAGCCCGAACGGGCTTCACGTTGTTGCGCCGCCATGCACTGTCCAAAGGCGCCACCACCTCCACGGCAACTTCTCCTTCCACCGGCCATCACCCTCTAGTGAGCTCGGCCTCCACCTCACGGCCACCTTCCTCCCATGCACGTTGTGGCTCCTTCATGCACGGGTTCACTGTGCACGCTCCTAGAGCCACCGTGCGCGGCCACCTGGCCACCGGACACCACCACGGGCACCTTCTAGCTTCCCCCTTCCTCATCCACCTGACTCAAGGCCCATAACCTCCATCCACCGGACGGGCTTCTCCCCTTTCCAACGCACAGGTTTCTCACCCTCCACCACCGTACTCCGCCACCCACGGCGTGTGACCGCCATCTCCAGCCTCCTCCAGCCACCACTGAGCTATCTCGACCACCCATGGCCCCGATCTGCCACCCATGTATGCACACTCTCCCACAGACTCTCCCTCCTTCCCAAGCTCGATCTGCCGCCATTGGCCACCGTGGTGCCACCCCAGTGCCACCACGAGCTCCACCAACACCCCCCCCCCCAACTCCTCCATGGCCAGCCATGACCAGCCAAGCCTTCCTCTCCCATTTCCATGCATTGAGGCACAAGGGTTCCCCTTGGAAACCCACGGCTCCGCCGTACTCCGCCACCCCAGCCGCCACGAAGACCACCAGCGGCCTCCCTTGACCCTTGGTCTAACCCTAAGCCCGAACCACCACTTTATGTGGTGGGTAGCCACTGCACGTGATGGACAGCCACTACGCATGGCTGACCGCCACTGTACACGCCTAAATCCGCCATGTTACGCTTCTTGCTACCATCACATGGCCACCACAAGCCCTTCCAAGACCACACTTAGCTATCCAAATGCCCAAACAGTCACCATATGTGGGTTAACCGCCACGTACGACCATTTCGACATCATCGGCTGTGACGATTAGCGAGCAACGCACGAGTTATTCCGTCGATGGTATAACCCTCTATCCCTCGTTATTTATGTTATATGTTGATTAGTTGATTAGGTTGTGGACTATGCTGTTAGTATTGTGTAGTTCGCTGTGTTGGGATGTTCTGTGTAGTGAGGTATTGGGCGTAGTTGGGAAGTGCGCTGTGTAGTGTTGTGGACTGTGTTGTAATGGTAGCGTGTCGTGTGTGGAATGGGAACAGTACACGCTGAGTGTACTTTGTGTGTGGCGTAGTGTGAGATAAGAAGAGTATATGTAAAATATACCCTCCTGGCATATTTTGGAATGGGAAGAGTACACATGGAGTGTACTCTGTGTGGCATGGTGTGTGTGAAAGGAGTACGTGTGGAGTGTACTCCATGTGGTGGAGTGATGCACCATATGACGGGTATGTCATAACGGTGATGTGACAGTGTGTGTGTGAAGGGAGTACACGCGGAGTATACTCCATGTGGTGGATTGATGCATCATATGGCGGGTATGCCATAATAGTGATGTGGCATAGTGTGTGTGAAGGGAGTACACGTAGAGTGTACTCCATGTGGTGGAGCGATGCACCATATGGCGGGTATGCCATAACGGTGATGTGGCGTAGTGCGTGTGAAGGGAGTACACGTGGAGTGTACTTCAGGCGTTGTGCGTGTGAAGGGAGTACACGCGGAATGTACTCCATGTGGTGGAGTGATGCACCATATGGCAGGTATGCCATAATGGTGATGTGGCGTTGTGCATATGAAGGAAGTACACTCGAAGTGTACTCCATGTGGTGGAGTAATGCACCATATGGCGGGTATGCCATAATGGTGATGTGGCGTAATGCGTGTGAAAGGAGTACACGCGGAGTGTACTCCATGTGGTGGAGTGATGCACTATATGGCGGGTATGCCATAATGGTGATGTGGCGTAGTGCGTGTGAAGCGAGTACACGCAGAATGTACTCCATGTGGTGGAGTGATGCACCATATGGCGGGTATGCCATAATGGTGATGTGGCATAGTGTGTGAAAATAGAGTATACGTGGAGTGTACTCCATGTGGTGGAGTAATGCACCATATGGCGCGTATACCGTAATGGTGATGGGTCGTAGCATGTGAAAAGGGAGTATGCATGGAGTGTACTCCATGAGGTGCAGCGATACACCGTATGGCGTGTCGCAGAGATAAGGATGGTTGAGTTGTGGATGGGCGTAGAACGCGGTGAGTAGTGTCGGGAACTGTGGAATAGTATCCCGAAGTAATCATGGTGTAGCCTGTAGTCTGAGGTGACGAGTGTCATCGTGTTGGACCTATGGCTGGGAGTATGGGTGTAGTAGCGGAATAAGTATAAGAGTGCGCAGCGGAAGCATGACTGGGCAACGTCATAAAGTAAGGTGGTTATTGGCAGTCATGCTTATGATGGGTGAAGTGTTAGAGTGTAGGAATGGCGTAACCGGAACATGACGAGATGTCACGATATGACGAGAGTACGTGAGGAACCGTACTCATGATGAGTTAGAAGTTGGCATAGAAATGACGTAGTGGGATGTCAAGTGACGTGGCAAGGTCATGGTGTAGCTTGGGTGTAGTCCCAAGCTATATGACGTGATATAAGGTGTAGTAGTGAATGGAGTCTTGTCGTGTTAAGTGTTGGGATGAACTGTCAAACGGGATGGGTAGCATAAAGAGTCATGCTAGCCGGGTTAAGAGAAGGTTGGTATCGAAGTATGACCCTTGTCCCTACGAGCAGGTGATCAACATGTTAGATGTTGGTTTCAGGTGATAAAGGGGTAAGGTACATGGGTAATCTGGTTAGACACATGTGCCGGATGGATTCACCATATGTAATGGGTAATCTGCCCTGAGCATAGTTGCACCGTGCTTAAGCCTCAGAGTTGGCTTAGAGCCGGGTGGCTTATATGGATGAGAATGAGGATTAGTATGGGCTAAGGTGCATGAAGGTAGTGATGGGTGTATTATCTAGGATTGGGATGCGTGATTCCATCGGTCGGAATCATGTGTCGGAATGTGGTTGTAAGAAGAGTAAGACGAAGGTCCAAGTATCTTAACCCTAAGGTGAATCATGGGTCCACTTTAGTGGATGAGCACTCGAGGCAAGACCTTGAGTTGAAAGATGTGGTGGCCGTAATGGGTCCCCGAAGGTCCTGTCATAGTAAGGAACAAGTAAGAGCACGAGATAGAAGGAGAGTGTTCCAAGTGAAGTGTAGCTTATGTTTTCTAGTTTAAGTTACTTATGCATTAGATAGAGAATGACGTTAAGGTTATGTGTATGCATGTAGGTTGCCATCTGACACGCACATAAATGGACTACATGATATGCAAGTAGCATGGAGTCCAAGTAAGTGTTACGTTCATACTCTTCTAGAGTTTTCCAAAATCTAAAAAACGTTTTTCCTTTAAGATGCTTACGAAAAACGCTTTACGAAAGAAAATGCTCAGTGTTCAAAGGTATAACTATGTACGGTCCCTACTTGGCAGCCCTTGTTTACGCACCCAAGGTATTAATTATTCGCATGTGAATGTATGAATATACGGTATATCTATTGTACGTGTTTTCTAAGAAAATCAACGAACTGATATTTTATGATCATAAAACTATGCTTTTCTTATAAAACGATGTTTTCTCACGAAAATGAATGTTTTCTCATGAAAGGTAAAGAAAGACATGAGAACTGGGGCTTTCATGGATCCTACGAATCGACGCGTTTATGGATGCCACGAGGTGATGCTCGTGGATGCCACGAAAGACGACGTTTAAGGTGATGCTTATGGATGTAGCGAGAGACAAAGTTTAAGCCCATGTTTTAAACAATGCTTTTCCATGAACTGAACTGTTTTTTCATGAAAGGACATGTTAAATGAAAGATAAGAAAAGAATGAAAGCTCTGCCATGAGTGAAAGAACGAAATGAAACCATGAAATGTATGAAAATATGTAACGGCCACATGAATGAATGAAAAGGGATACCCAATGAATGAATAGGCAGATTGCAATGCCGGGCAGTAGTACTGGTAGTGCACCCAGTGTTGCACCCTAATGGAATGGGATTCCAACCCGCGGCCACGGGTAAATCCATTGGCCATAAGGCCGCTAACCCTAACACACGGGGCGCAACAGTGTGTACTGGCCTATGAAAGTGAAAAATCATGTATGTACGCATGAATGTATGTATGCATGAATGCACGAACTCTTTAAGAAATGAAGGCACTGACGGGAGAAACATTTTACGACAAGAAAGCCTTTTAAAGCAACACTCCGTCCAGTGACATTTTCAAATGAAGGCACGTATGACACGTATGCATGCACATAATAGTATGTAGGTATGATGAATGCATGAATGAAAACCTATGTAATTATATTTTAATTATATGAAGTAATGCTTACAAGTCTTCTACTCATTTTAGTTTTTATGTATGTCCCTCCCCCCACAAGAACTGAATGGTCAGGATGGACACGACCCATGGGAAATAGCACAGAAGTCTAGGCATGAGTTTTAAATGTATGAGAGACCTTTTTATTGTAAAATTAATGTTTTCCAATGTAAACCTCTTTTGTTGTCAAAGCACATTTTATTTTATAAATGTAGAGTCTTGCACCCTGGGTATGCAAGCAAAAGGTTTTAAATCGAACGGTAATTTCCGTCGTCCTTTCAAAAATCTTTTGTAAAAAGTCTCACCACAAGGACGGGCGTTACATGAAGACACAAGCCTCTAAGAGACCTTTAGGATTTCGGCTAAGGGATGTACACGCCTAACCATGAGAGCCAACCCTCTCCTTGCCATTTTTCATGCATGCACAAGATGTTGGAGTTAGGAGAGGGCAATGATGAGGAAGGTGAAGAGGGGCTTTGGGAATGGGCCACATGCCACCCATGGCTTCTAGAAGAATCTTTGGATAAGAAAGACAAGGGGATTTTGGCTAGGGCAAACACACACACACACGCCACATGCCAAATGGCCTCCAAGCACAAGCATAGAATCTAATAAAGATCTAGTCATGATTGGAAGCCCTTTAGGGTTTCGGCCATAAAGACCTACATGCCCTTGTTCATAGTGTAGGTTCATTGAACCTAGACATGTAGGTTCATTGAACCTAGACCACAAAAAGGAATAACAAGAGCCATTTAGGGTTTCAGTTGGGGCCAAGATCCATGCCACTTGTCATCTAATCTAGAGGATCCTTTGGCATTTCCGAAAAGGGGCAATGATGAAGAGGAAAAAGGAAGGTTTCGGCCAAGGGGGAACAACATGCCACATGGCGCCCATGCACAATGACCCTTCGATTTCCAAAATCAAGAGTAATGATAGGAGAGAGAAAGTGTGTGTGTGGGGGGGGAATTGAGGGATTATTTAAGGGCTTCATTTTAGGGTTCGGTGCCCTACACCCTACCAAAAGTAGCCCAAAGGTCATTTTGTCCAATTTTCAAATTTATCTTTTTCCTCTCTCTCACTCTCGTCCACCCTAGGGAGAACTAGCCGAACACAATACTTTTCGTACCTTCCAAACATCTCCCAACCCCCGAGCATAGGAAGAAGCTTTAGACAAGTGGGCAGATTTGCACAGTGAGAAACCTTCACACTTCTACTCCACTCACTTCTCTTGAGCACACACACACTCACTCACAAGGACTTCCTTTGGTCTAAGGAGATTCATTTTGGGTGAGTAAAAGATGTATGATGCCACTTTATCTCGAGTTGTGGGAGATAATGGAAATATTTGGTTCAACCATGATGGATCTTGTCAAGCATGAGAGTTTAGGGTTTTCCTCTCAAGGAGACCGAACCACCCCTAGCAAGAACGAGAGTAAAAGAACAATTGGAGGGCTGGGTGACACGGTCACCACTAGGGTTTTGAAGAAGGGTCTCCCTTCTAATGAAGCTCTCAGCCATGAGAGTTTATGAACACACACGAAGTATACTCCTTACACACACCACGCAATCTAGCAACTATTAGGGTTACAAGGATCGAACCATTGAAAGTTTTACAAACTAGGGAGAGCATTACCTCCATTTGGCCTAGGGCATTTCCTCAAGACTGAGTTCATGAATGGTCACAAAGTGAGAAAGAAACCCTAGAACCAAATAGGGTGAGCCCTAGAACATGACACACACACACTCGGATTGAAGTATCATTGATTTCACTAAGTCTAATGATTTAAACAATACACTTTCAACTTGCTTGATCATTGGCATTTTCTTTACATCGGATATTTGTAGGTTAGTCTCTAACTTACTCTTGGATAATGTACTTATGTAGTGTGTAAACTTTGCATTTGTTGTTCAAATTGGATTATAAAATTGATACTTGTGACATGCCATAGTTGTATCTTATATTTGCATGCCATACTCGTATGTTGGTTCAAATGACATGTTCGATGTTTTAGAAATGATGTATGCTCTATTGAATTTTCTTATGATACACTCAAGTATATTGCATGTTCTAATTCTTTCAAGTCGTCTACATGATGCACTTTTGATATATGGCTCGAGTACATGATATTGTTGCATAAGAGTCACATGGTTTCATGCTATACATGTTCAAGTCATGCATTAAAATAAAAGATGTTTTTGTCACAAGTACAAGTGACATGCATTTCGAGCTGTGCATTTTTTGAAAAGAAAGAATAATTATTTTTGTCACGACCCAAAATGCTAGGATGAGCGAATATCCTAGCAGAACTCATATGTCCACTCTAGAGTGTTTAAATTGGAGTAGTAACCCCCGAGTTGACGAAGTACAGTCAACGAATATCAAATGGATTTTTTTTAAAGGATTCTAGAGCAAAATAGCACCTAATGCTAGTGGGTGCAACACATTGAAAATGCGGTGAAGCCAAATTGTGAACTGTCGTATTATATGAATTTCGACATACTCACACCAATCAAGAGGACCAGCTATGTGATACGGTAACTAGCAGGGAACCCACGGTGCGTATGGGAGATGTGAGGTGTCCACCAACACTGTTATTGGATTAAATGGCTATAAATGGTTAATATGACTTGGAAACAGAACTTTTGCATGATTATTTTGCAACTCTATTACATGATTACATGGTCAAAATTGTTGATATAAGTATAAGAACGAAATGAGTTATTTTTCAAGTGCATGTCCATGGATTCATACTCATGGTTTGCCTTTACATGTTTATGTTATCTTCTTGTATGTTTTTTGTTAACTTGTTGAAATTTCTCGAAATCTCACATTGGTAGTTTACACTACCATTCTTTCTGGAATGGTAAAAGTTGTGACAAGACTAGAAAAAGACCATCGGAAAATGCAAGCGGGAGGGACCCCTAACAACTAAGAAGGCTGCCTGTAACACCCGGACCCAATAAAGCTCAATTTTTTATTTATTTATTTATTTATTTTGTTTTAGTTTTTTTATTTTATTTTTTTCCACATGTTAACTTCCCCGCATGTTTTTTTTTCTTTCCGTCTATATTTTTGTTCACCCCTAGGTCTTCCTCTCATCCACGACATGCATACACACGCACGACTCAGTTTTTCATCCACACGCACGTCTCCCTCATCCCTCTAGGATTTTCGCATCACATATATGCACACGTTCTTCATGTTTAGACAAAAAACCTAGTATAGCCGTTCTTTTTCTTTTTTTTTTTCCCTCTCCTCTCCATTTCCCACAGCCGAAACATAGTTGCTGCCCTCCTCAGCCTCCATCCCCTCGGTTTCTTGCACCCCAAGTAGTGCAGCACCCCAACCGCTAGCCAAGACATAACACAACACGGTTGTATTTTCCGTGATGCCATTGCCCAGACCACGCAAACGTAAGCCTCAACTACCGCACTATCTTAGCCTACATCCTTGTACGTTCGTAGCTCCACCTCGTCGTGTGCCACCTCCACTTGACCATCACTAGAGCTCCGCTCTTGTGCCATACACCACTGCACCACCACCTTATTGTCGAGGACAACCACCTACATAGTGAACCGAAAAATCCCCTGTTTTAGCCCCCGAAAACAGAGCAACGCTCAGCCGGTGCCCTTGTCGTTCAAAGCCATGTCACACGGTGCCAGCGCCTCCACGTTGTTAGTACTGGCACAGAGAACTCCGACGGTCTCTCCACGCCACTCCTATCACGCCGCGTCCCTACTGGTAAGCTCACAGAGTGTCACGGCCTCCTCGCCGTTATTCCGTTCTCTCTCTCCGTCTCTCTCTTTTTCTACGCGAGGTTTTTCTCTCACTCGTCTCTCTCTCTCTCTCTCTCTCTTCCAGTGCTCTGTCGAGATCACCACCGCTACGTCGCACGCTGCCGCTTGAATTTCCTCCTTGGGTAATCCCTGCCAAGCACGTTTTGTGTTTTACACAGGTTTTTGCCGTTTTGATTGGTTTTCAAAGAATGGAAGGAAATTACTTTAATTCCCTTTACTACATATTATATATATATATATATATATATATATATATAAGGTAGTTTTAACCTAATGTTTTTGGGTGAGAAGTTTTTTTTTTTGGGTTTATATTTAAATGGGATTTTGCTTTAAGTTTCAATAAATATTGTATTGTATTTTGATAATATTGTTAGTTAAAGGAAGTAAACCTATTTTTCTTAAGAGATGAATTTTTCATGACTTACTTTATGGAAATTTTAGTAACCATTGTATTTTTTTTATTTATAAAATATTGAATATTGTTGGTATTTTAGATATTTTGAATATTAATTTTTATTGAGTTCTATAATTATCATAATACTTATTAGATAAATTTTCTTCTTCAATACGAATTCGATTTAGTAGATATTGATGGTCTTAGAAAATGATGGTATTTTAAGGTTATGAGGATTTTTAGGTATTGAAGGATTAAAATAGGTTATTTTAGAAGCTTAGGATTAAATATCGAAATGTGTGATTAATTGAAAATTTACAAGAGTTACGTGATTATTTTATAGGTGACGATTAATTATTGTTCGACATTTTGAGGAAAATTCTAAAAAAGCTAAGAAGTCCAGGTAAGCAGGGTTCCTATGCTAGACTTTGCATTAAAATAAAATGAGCTGGGGTTATTTTTGAAAAATATACATATTTGATTATGAAAATAAATTTAAACTACCTCAGTTATTTATTATGCATTACTCATGAGATTTTGTTTAAGAAAAAATTATTTTCTGTCATGATTGGTGTAGACATGAACTTATTTTTTACATTCTGTTTCTGAACTGTGAAAATTGAGAGAATATGAAATTTTATGCATAAATTATGTTGTGATATGATTTTGTTATGTTCTGAAGATTTTCTGTACTCTAATATGATCTGATGTGATTTCTAAAAAACCTCTGGCATAACATTCTGTTTCTGTTTCTATTCCATTATGACCTCACCATGGGTGTAAAACTATGGCCTCTATTCGGGTTGGTACCAACGTTTTTGTTTCTGGTGCACCCACTTTGGAAACAAAGTAGTTTTCTGCGTGGTCTTTCTTATGTGCACACTCGGGACTCTGAGAATGAATAAGAGGAAGATTCACATTTTGTTTCTGCTCGGTTAGCTACCGGGGTTTGCACAACCCTACCACGGGGGTTAAACATGGTATCTGTTCTGATATAATAAGATAAGATGTGATGTTTCAATTTATGCTATGCCAAATAGATTTTGATTATGAATATTTTTGAACTTTCACTCTGATATTTTTTATAACACGTTATGACGCTGCATTTTGAAAACAAATATTCTGATTATGCATTCTGAAAGAAAATATTTTGTTCTGCATTCTGAACTCTGTAAATGCTCATGCTTACATACTAGTATATGTTCTTTGCTTACTGAGTTGTTGATAACTCATCCCTTATCTCCAAATATTTTTTAGATGATTTTGTTGGTTCGGCTGGAGAACAAGAGTAGGAAATTTTAGCAAGGTGTAATGATCATAGTAGAATAAGTATCTGAGGGTACAAGTACTTATTTGAGAGTTGTAGTAATAAATTAATTTATTTTCAGTTATTTTGATTTGATGAATTAATGATATTTTCGAGTATTTGGAAAGTTTTTAATTTATATTCTTGAGAATTTCTTTATTGTTCTTATGAAGGAATATAGATTTTTGGGTTGAGTAAATGAATTGATATTTTTTGAAAGTTTCTGGATTTTATAGTTGTGTTATTGAAGTTGATATTAAGTATTAAGAGCAAACTCTCCGGACCTTCGGGATCGGGGCGTTACACCCCCAAGAACCCCAAGCGCTCTGTGGAGCTGATAGTAGAGGAAAGACTAGAGGCAGTCGATAAGTTCATTAGTAAAGTGCTAAAACTTTTCGAGTACTTGCAAAAGATCATAGTGAAAGACAAGCCCAATTAGGATGTGTTTTTTTTGGGTTCCGCATAAATAGAGTTTTGGATTGTGGTAAACTAAGTACTAAGAATTGTGGTTTAAAAACCTTATTTTGTATTTTGAAAGTTTCTGAACAAGTATTTTGGGATTTTAATAGATACTTTATTTGCTACCATAATAAAAATGGTATATATCTTCTATGTTCGAAGTGACTATTATGTGGAATATAATGAAAAGAAGAATGATGAAAGGAGAGACTTCTTCATACAATGTGTCTAGTGAGGGATGGAAGAGTTTGTGGGCGATGAAAGTACCATGTGTGGTAAACAAATTTCTCTGGAAAGCATTAAATAACATACTGCCCACCAGTAAAAATCTATTCCATAGACATGTCACTGACAATTCATCATGTCCTATTTGTCATGAGAGGAGAAAACTATTGCTCATGCCTTATGGAACTATCATGCTGCAAGTGATATGTGGGCTGAAAATCCCAGCCCTCTAAAGAAGTTGGTGATAAGAGAAGTAGACTTCTTATAGCTATGGAACAAACTGAGTTCAAGTCTACACTAGGAGGATCTTGAGTGGACAGCCATGGTCATGAGAAGGTTATGGATCCGAAGGAACTCTTTAGTGTTTGAAGATAAGTTTGCAAGTCCTCAAGCTATGGTCCAATCAGCTCAGGAACCATTGAGGAATTTCACTCCGCACAAAATACTTATATGAAGGGGCAGAATACAAATGTGCATGATAGGAGCATTGTTAGATGGAGAAAACCAGAAAATAACACTCTTTAAGTCAATTGAGATGTAGCAGTTAATAAGGTTACAAATACTATGGGCATTGGAATAATCATAAGAGATGCATATGGGCTCAAACAAAAGACAAATAACTCAAACCCGAAATTGCAGAATGCAATGCTTTGTGGAGGGCCATGGAAGTTTGCTTAGATCTGGGTTTTTCAAATGTCATCTTCGAAGGGTGTGCACAAGCAACTATAAAGGATGTACTCAGTGAAGTAGACATTTGGATAGGGCATAGGCTAAAACAGTATTAGCATTACTCTTTTTTATTTTCTTAAAAAAACTTTAGGATTTAATCACACAATTCCAGTAGAAAGAATGGGCACTAAAGAATCAATGCAATTTAATATCATCACTACCAAAAGGAGTATGGGAAGTACATGATCCCCCTACCCAAAGGCTCTCAAACATGTCATGATGATGCAGGGCTTATACATCCTAGCACATGTAGTAGTTGGATGTTAGAGAAGTGATATTTGTGATATTTTTTTATACATAAATGATATTTGCAATTTTATAGTATATAAGTTTTGTGTATTTTCTTTGAAAAATTTGAGTAAATTTGGACTCCACATAAAAAAATGTTGAAAATTTGAAATTAAAAAGTATTTATGTTTAAGTGATGGTTTGAAATGAAATTATGAAAAATTTTGAGAGAACGACAATGAAAATCTTGTGAGAGGTAACGCTACTGCTAGTAAAAGAATAAATATTCCATTGGATCTAGCCTAGAGTTAGCCAAGGGCTCTGATACCATAATTGAAAATAAAATATAATATAAAAGAAGATGGAAAAGAGAGAGAAAGAGAAAAAAGGGAAAGAGACTTTGAGGGCTAAATTTTTACTTTCTCAATCGTTACTAAATACAAGGCATACATCCTTATTTATAGAAAAATTACATTGAAATAAGATAAAGTAAATATCTTAAATATTATGAAAATCCAATCAAATTGATTTGATAATTATGAAAATCAAATCAAGAAATTATCAAACTAAATTATCTTGAACAGAGAGGAGATAGTTTGTATTCCAAGGTCTTACTAATTTTTTTTTTTTTTTAAATCAACATAGTAGTCAATTTTAATTGAACTGAAATATGGCATTCAGCCAATACAAGAGGTTCAATACATTGAGCAATACAATCAATATCTAGTAACTCATGTTCTAAAGTCACTACAACTTGAGCAAGTCGATGAGCAACACCATTCAAGTTCCTCTTAACATGCTGAATTTTCCATTGAGCAGTACGCATAAGCTTAAGGATATATGAGGTAATGCACTGCAAACTTCCAACAGAAGAATCAAACCTCTGAACTGCATGAACAACTTGACAAGAATCTGCTTCAAAGATGATAGAATCAAGTCCTAACTCTTAACAAAATAACACAGCAGAAAGTAAGCCTCTTGCTTCTGCCAACACAGGATTTGTGCAATAAATTTTTGGTTGCATTAAACTTGCCAAAACAAAACCATCAGCATCCCTTATCACCAAACCAACACCAATCTTATTAAGAACAGTTCTTAATGCCATATCCCAATTAACTTTCACCCAATGTAATGGTGGTTTTTCCCATCGAGTAGCAAACAAAGGAATCTGAGTGACTGACCCTACTGGCTTTAATCTTGCATCGCAGTACTCTCCAACAGCCTTAACTGCATTTCCATGAAGCATGTTAGGAGACTGAAAAGAACCATCATGGATTATTGTGTTTCTTCTAAACCAAAGCAAACGAGCTATGGTGGCAAATAGCACAAGATCTTGCATTGGTAATCTGTTAACCAACTATTCAAACACAGAATAAACTAGGTGCTGGAAAGTTTGCCATTTGAATAGGCTTAGAGCACAGAAGCCATACATCTTTTGCAGAGGGACAAGTCCATAAAATATGAGCTGGTGTTTCATCTTCCAACATGCAAATAGGACAACAAGAATCAGTAATCACTTTCCTCTTACACAAATTAACTCGAGTGGGCAATAAATCTGTGCATGCACTCCAAATGAATTGTTTAACAGCATTAGTTGTTTGTGAAGCCCAAATATTCTTCCATAACACCCCATGTGCTCCACTAGTTGAAGATTCACCATTATTCCTTGCTTGGAGTTGCTTATGCAAGTGATAAGTACTTCTAACTAAAAAATGGCCAGACAAAGTTCCTTTCCATATCAGCTTATTAGCAGAAGGCAGAATACTGATAGGCAGCTTCAATATCTCCTTCACATCTTCCTCATGAAAAATTGTTTGGAGAAGATTCATGTTCCACCATCTCGTGTTAGTATCAATAAGATCAGCAACCACAGTATTCTCCTGAAGAATAGACATAGGCGATAGGATCCTGCATGTAGAGTCTCTCTACAACCATTTGTCCTTCCATATTCTAACTTGGGTACCATCACCCACTCTCCACACACTACTTGCCTCAATCAGAGGAATAGAATGAAGCATACTTCTCCATAAATAAGAAGGCCTTGGACCTAAAGCAACATGTGAAAAGTCTGTATAAGGGAAGTATTTAGCTTTAAGAATCCTGCTAGGCAAAGAGTCAGGAAACATTTTCAACTTTCATATCTGCTTTGCTAAAAGGGCTATATTGAAACTATGTAAGTCTCTGAATCACAAACCTCCATAAGATCTCCCTGACACAAGAATTCCCAACTTGACCAGTGTATTTTAGACTGATTTTCCTTATGACCCTGTAAGAATTATGAAAACAGAAGCATGAAAACAAAACAGAGAAGAAGCATGAAAGAAACAAAGAAGAAATTGTTGAAAATGGCTATTGTATTTGATGATCACACTCTGTACATGATGCCACTGCTTTATACCAGAAAATAAATCAAAGAGGAAATCCTAACTAACTAAAGAATATTCTGACACTATACAGCTAACGTAACAAATTGTAAAATTACATATTAGTACAAAACATGTCAGCTATGAATGGGACTGTTTAGTAAATTTGCTGAATAATGATCATATGAGAGCAGTCCATTTGATATAGAGTCTGACTGCATATCATCATCTTGGAGGAGGACACGAGTTGCTGCATTTGCATGAGATAAGCTGATGTTGGACTCTGCATTTACATGAGATAAGCTGGGGTTGGACTGCTTGATATTGGACTGCTCTAATATCCCCCCGCAAGATGGAGAGTAGATGTTAGCTACTCCCATCTTGGAGATATGTGAATAGAGTAAATGAGAGGGCAAAGACTTGGTAAACATATCAGCAAGTTGCAACTGTGTAGGAACATGAGCAGTCCGAAGTTGGCCTTCTTGTATCTTGTCCCGTATAAGATGACAATCCACTTCAATGTGTTTTGTCCTTTCGTGAAACACCGGGTTAGATGCAATATGCAAAGCGGCTTGATTGTCACAAAATAACTCAGCTGCTTGAGGATGAGAAATGGCAAGATCAGTCAACAATTGTCTTAACCAAGTGAGTTCAGTAGAGATGGAGGCCATTGCCCGGTATTCAGCCTCGGCAGATGACCGTGATACAACAGTCTGTTTCTTGGACCGCCAAGAAATGAGAGACTGTCCCAAGAAAACACAAAAGCCAGTGACAGACTTGCGAGTGTCTGGGCAAGAGGCCCAATCCGAATCAGAATAACCAACGAGTTGGATAGAAGAAGTAGAGGACAAGATGATGCCTTGGCCAGGAGCATTCTTGAGATAACGTAACACTTTGTGAGCTGCAGCAAGATGAGTAGTTGAAGGACAATCCATGTATTGACTCAAGACTTGAATGGGGTAGCTTATGTCAGGTCTTGTGAGTGTAAGATAAAGCAACCTACCAATGAGTTGACGATAAGGAGTAGGATCAGATAAAGGGGTTCCAGAATTTTTGGTTAATTTGTGGTTTTGATCCATGGGAAGTTTAAGTGGTTTTGAAGCAAGAGTACCCGTATCAGCCAATATATCAAGTGTGTATTTCCGTTGGCAGAGATGAATGCCTGTGGGAGAGCGAGCTACTTCAATGCCTAAGAAATACCTTAGTGATCCGAGATCTTTGATGCGAAAATGAGTATTCAAAAAATTTCGCAAAGAAGAAATGGAAATGAGAGAGCTGCTAGCAACTACTATGTCATCAACGTAAACAAGTAGTGCTGTGAAATCAGTGGCAGTGATACAAGTAAAAAGGCTGTAATCAGCTTTGGATTGCTTGAAACCAAAGCTGATCAAGGATTTAGAGAACTTATCATACCACTGCCGTGAGGCCTGTTTGAGGCCATAAAGACTTTTGATCAGTCTGCAGACCTGTCCAGATTGACCTTTAGTGTATCCCGGGGGCTTTTTCATATATATTTCTTCATGTAGATCCCCATTAAGAAGCGCATTGTTAACGTCAAACTGTTGTAAGTGCCATCCTTTAATAGCTGCCAAGGCAAGCAAGGTTCGGACTGTAACAATCTTGGCAACTGGAGAAAAGGTTTCATGGAAATCCACTCCCTCTCTTTGAGTAAAACCACGAGCAACTAAGCGTGCTTTCTTCCTTTCAACTGTACCATTAGAATGGTATTTAGTTTTATAAACATACTTGCAATCGATTGGAGACTTCCCAGGAGGTAAATCTGTTAAGACCCATGTCTTGTTGAGTTCCAAAGCATCAATTTCAGCTTCCATTGCTTTGCACCAATCATGATCTTTAGCAGCTTGTTTATAGGTTTGTGGGTCTTGATGTGAAGAAATGGTAGTAGAAAATAAAGCAAAAGAAGGTGATAAATGTTCATAAGAAATTGAAGAAGATAGTGGAAAGGAAATACCTGGATGAGCTGATGACATGTCCACGAGTTGTTTGGGTGAGATGGAACTGACTTGTTGACAATGAAAATCCTGTAAATATTTAGGAGCTGTTCTGGCACGGGTTGATCTTCGAAGAGGAGGACGTGATGGAAGTGCTGGGTAAGTTAATGAAGAAGAATCTGTGAAAGGTAAAGAGGCTTCTGGTAATGGAGCAGAAAGGGTGGTATGGGGAGAAAGAGAAGATGATGAAATGGGTGATGATGATGTGTCGGATGGGAGGTGAGAAGGAGTTGTTTGAGAAGAAAAGGAGGATTGTAATTGGACAGTTTGCATGGGGTAGGGAGAAGGTAAGATGATGGGAGTAGGAGAGGATGTAGCAATGGTTGGTTGATGGAAAGGAAAATTATGTTCATGAAATGTAACATCCCGAGATATGAAGATGGTCTTGGTATTGAGATCAAGCAATTTGTAACCTTTTATACCAAAAGGATAACCGAGAAAAACACAATGCCGACCTCTTGGATCAAATTTTTGGCGATTATGAGAGAGGGTAGAAGCAAAACAAAGACATCCCAATACTCGCATATGAGAGTATGTAGGAAGTTTGTTAAACAAGAGCTCAAAAGGTGTTTTGTTTGAAAGTAATGGACTGGGAATGCGATTAATAATGTAGGCAGCTGTAAGTATGCAATCTGTCCAATACAAAAGAGGGAGGTTGGACTGAATTTTTAGAGCTCGGGCTATGTTTAGTAAATGCTGGTGTTTACGTTCAACTTTTCCATTTTGTTGTGGAGTTTCCACACAAGTTCTTTGATGAATAATGCCATGTTTGTTGAAGAATTCAGTCATTTGAAATTCAAGGCCATTATCACTATGAAGTATCTGAACTTTGGTGTGAAATTGAGTGTTAACCAGATTGCAAAAACTCTCAATACATTTTCTGGTATCAGATTTGGTTTTAAGCAAGTATATCCAAGTACTCCGTGAATAGTCATCAACAATGGTTAAGAAGTATTGTGTGCCATCATACGCTGTAAGGGAATGAGGTCCCCATATGTCACAGTGTATGAGTTCAAAAATGGTTTTACTTTGATGAGTACTATCAGGAAATGGAAGACGATGATGCTTTGCAAGTGGACAAACAAGACAAGGATTTTTATCAGATATGGTAGAAATGTGATTAGTGATGCAAGGATCTTTGATTACATGTATTTTGGAAATAGGGGTGTGACCCAACCTACAATGCCATAGATCAGAAATCATATTAACATCCTTGAAAGTTGCTGAAACAGAAATGGTTTTATGTAATGAAATGGAAAAATGATCGAAAAGAGCTGAAGGAGGAACTTGAGTAGGAATCAGATTGTAAAGTCCAGCTTTCATCTCACCCATGCCAATCGTGGTCCATGACAAAATGTCCTGAATAAAACAAAATTGTGAAAAGAAAAGAACACAACAAGAGAAAGAGTTGATTAGTTGTTTGACAGAAATCAAATTGAGGTGAAATGAAGGGACACATAAAACATTGTGCAAGATTAGTTTCGGGTTGATATGGACAGTGCCAATGTGGGAAGCAGGAGCTGTTTGGCCATTAGGAAGTTTAACAACAAATGAAACAGAAGATGTTATTGAAGAAAAGAAAGAAGGGCTACAGATCATATGATCTGTAGCTCCTGTGTCAATTAACCAAGGGGTATGTGTGTGTGTGTAGGAGGAAGTACCATTCATGGTGGGTAGATGTGAACATTCTGCTTGGACGTTGTTGACTGCATGCGTAGCAATGGAGGCCTCTGTTGGTTGCAGTAGAGCCAACAACTTCTGGTATTGGTCCTTAGTGAAGGTCAGCTTTTCATTTGAAATTTCTTCTTCCTGGTCGAGAGATGACATGTGAGCAGCTGCATTGTATTGCTTGGTTTTGCCATGAAACTTGTGGCCTGGTGGATACCCTTGCAGTTTATAGCATTTTGTAGCTATGTGTCCTGTCATATGACAGTGAGTGCAGGTTGGAGGTTGAGCATTTCCAGCTTTGAAACAAACATCAAGAGTATGACCTGGAATTTTGCAATAGGTACAAAATGGTCTGTCTCGTTTTGATGTTGGGGTAGATTGAGGTGAGAATTTGTATGATGAGTGTGGTCGGTTGACAGCAAGTGCCATTGTTTCAGTTGATGGAAGATTAGGCACCATGAGATGTTGCATTTCCTGTTGTTGAACCATAGAAAAAATTTTGTTGATAGGAGGTAAGGGGTCCAAGATCATAATCTGATCACGAGTGGCATTGAATGAGTCTTTAAGACCCATAAGGAATTGGATTACACAATCCCTTTGATAGCGATCAAGGAGAACAGCCAACTTGCCACAAGAACAGTCAGGTAATGGATCAAACAAGAGAAGCTCATCCCATAGAGTCTTGAGTTTACCAAAATAAACAGAAACAGAATCATTATCTTGAGTTAAACCTGTTAATGCCTTCTTGAGTTGAAAAATGCGGTGGCCATTAAATTGAGTGAATCGTTCTTGGAGTTCTTGCCAGACTTGAGCAGCATTGTCCACCAAAGCAATGCTGGATTTGAGAGAAGAATTTATGGAATTATGCAACCAGGAGACCACGAGGTCATTGCAGCGTTCCCATGCATCAAAAAGAGGGTCTGAGGTTGATTTTGGTTTGGTGAAGGTGCCATTAATAAAACCGAGTTTATTTTTGGCACGAAGTGCCCTGCACATGGCTCTCGACCAAGTAGTGTAGTTTTCAGAAGTGAGTAGGTCAGGGACTAAGGGAACAGATGGATTATCTCCATGGTCAAGTCTGTAAGGATTGGTTGGATTGGAGAAATCCAGAAAAGGAGAATCAGCCATTTGAAAGAAGAAGAAAAAAAAATCTTACTCTGTATCAATCTCTGATACCATGTAAGAATTATGAAAACAGAAGCATGAAAACAAAACAGAGAAGAAGCATGAAAGAAATAAAGAAGAAATTGTTGAAAATGGCTATTGTATTCGATGATCACACTCTGTACATGATGCCACTGCTTTATACCAGAAAATAAATCAAAGAGGAAATCCTAACTAACTAAAGAATATTCTAACACTATACAGCTAACGTAACAAATTGTAAAATTACATATTAGTACAAAACATGTCAGCTATGAATGGGACTGTTTAGTAAATTTGCTGAATAATGATCATATGAGAGCAGTCCATTTGATATAGAGTCTGACTGCATATCATCATCTTGGAGGAGGACACGAGTTGCTGCATTTGCATGAGATAAGCTGATGTTGGACTCTGCATTTACATGAGATAAGCTGGGGTTGGACTGCTTGATATTGGACTGCTCTAATAGACCCCACCAGAATTTTGCAAAAGCTTAATATAATTTCTTGCAAATAACTCTTAGGAGTAGAAAAGCACTCATACTATAAGTGGGCAATGCTTGCACTACTGCCTTAATAAGAATCTATTTCCCTGCTTTTAAAAGAAACTTGTTCTTCCAGTTGTCAAGCCTCTTAATCACTATTTCTACAATACCATTACTGATCTTATTTGCAAACAACAACACGGAGTTTGCAAATTTTTTGGGGTCATATATAGTTGTTACTGTTATTGATGCAGTGTGAAAGCGATATAATTCAAAGTTCCGACGAAAAAATAGAAGTTGACCAACAAAATGAAAAACTTCGTAACAGGTAACATTTGCAGAGCCCAACATGGAATTTTTAATATTTTAGGAGTTAGGACAATGCTACTATGATCGAAAAAAACCGAATAGCATAATGTACTTTTTTTTTTTAATCATTTTTATATCTCTTTAAATATTTTAAAAAAATAAAAAAATTAAATAAAAAATAAAAAAATACAATCAATCAAGATTCTCCATCTATTTTTTCAGTTCAAGGAGCATTTTACTTTCTAAACAGTTTTAGGCCTAGTTATTGAGTTATTGAGAGTATGTCAAATATTTTTAGAATATCTCATAATTATTAATTATTTTATTATTATTATTTATTATTTTTTTATTTTTTTTATTACTATTTATAAAATATCTAAAAATATCTCATTATTCAAACTCAACCTAACCTCATCTTTAGCACTTGTTTAATAATTTTCGAGTGGGTAACAGGTAGTTTCGACCTTATCTAAGTGATCTTACAACTTGTTGGTATTAGGTCAAAGTCGCATGACTTCGAGAGAGGGTCTTTCTTTTTTGGTCAACAAAGAGAATAAAATAAGAATTATTCAGCAAAATTTTAGGAAGATTTTTTTTTTTTTTTTTTGCGTGAACCAAGAAAATAAAAAATAAGAACTGTATCTGAAAAAAGGGAAAAGGACAAAATGAAAGGAATAATTTATTCTTCTATGATTGATGGATATTATTTCTTGAGTCCACTTGTCCTGACTGGCAGCCGCCCGCTTCCTATTGGAAAATGAAATGTTGGTTGCTTTGCTTATTTTTGCCAGAAGAGTGCTACATAGCAGCTACAGTAGTTATGAACACATATTGCAATACTATGTGGTTGCTTTTGATCTTTTGTTTTTTTTGGTTGCAAAACGCACAAGACTGGCTTTCTCTCTCTCTCTCTCTCTCTCTCTAATGTCTCTCACTAGTTACTCTCTCTCTTCAGCTCTCTCTTGCCAGCTCTTTCTCTCTCCTTGACACTTTCTCTCTCATTAGATCTATTTCTCCTCGATTCTCTCTCATAGGCTCTCTTTCATCTCGATTCTCTCATTCGTCTGCTCTCTCTCTTATCTCGACTCTCTTTCTCAGCGTCTCTCTCCTCGACTGTCTCTCTCATAAGATCTTTCTCTCATTATCGTCTTTCTCTCCTTGACTTTCTCTCTCATAAGATCTATCTCTCATCGTTTCTCTTTCTCATCAGCTCTCTCTTAGTCCACTAATTTCGAGTTTAAGAGATATGAGATATGAGATGTGTAATTTAGATAATGCCACATAGTGTATGCAAAATGACTCCCACCAAACAGCGGTTGCTCTCCAGATTATTTCTTTTTGTCAACTATCTTTATCTCATTTTATTTTTTTATTTTATTATAATAATATTTTAAAAATTTTAATTAATATATAAAAAAAAATAAATTAATTTTTTTAATTTTAAAATAAATTTTATATTAAAAAATTTTAATAATATTTTATTTAACTTTTTACTGTCTTCTTTTTTATATAATTAAGATTACATTTAGGCAGTGAAATATTTTAAAATATTTTGTGAATAATAATAAAAAATAATAATAATAAAATATTAAATAATAATAATAAATATATAAAATATAATAATAAATAATAGTAAGATATTACCTCAATATCTCGTAAACATGAGGTTGGAAAATGAGTTTACGGCCAAAATTAATCGTCAACTGTTTTGTTGCTCTTGATTTATTATAAATGGCATGCTGCCTTGAGTTCGTTTCCCCTAGCCTACCAAAATTGGTAACTAAGTTGTATTTGAGTAACGAAGTATTTTTAGATATTTTATAAATGATAGTAAAAAAGTAATAAAAAAATAATTTTATAATATTAAATAATTTAAAAATTATGATAAAATAATAAATAGTAATGAGATATTATGAGAATAACTCAAGACTCAAACTTAATCCCTTTTTCCCTTTTATATTTTTATTAAAAAATGTTAATATTATTATTTTCTTACAGGGTATAATTTAGTTTTTTGGTTAGATTATTAAGAAATTTAATCCTTTTTGTAAATTTTTAGAATTTATGAGATATTAGACGAGGGCTTTTAAAGATTATGTAAAACATGTAAGATTCTTAGAAAAGATATACAGAGTTATAGAAATTTACTGAAAATATATTTGGAGAAAAAATATATCTAAGACTTCGGACATGTAATATTTTCAAAATATCTTAAAATTTTGTGAATAGTAATAAAATAATTTAAATAAATATGTATTATTAAGTTTTGAAAAATGAGACCGAAAGATTTGACTAAAAGTATTTTTAATATAAATATTGTATTGAAGTTTGTAACAGTAAATATATAAAGTTAAAAAGTTGTTTCATTATATTTTTTTAGTATTAATTTTATTTTGTAAAAGTTGTATTGATTTTTATATTTCAGTAATGATTAGATAAAAAAATTGAAAAATTAAAATTGAAAAGTGTTTTATGTTTGAAAATGAAATTATGAGAGATTTATGAAAATTTGGAAATTCTATAGTTTTTTTTATTGGCACAGGATGTCCGGTAGGGGTGTGCAACCGGATCCAGATTCTAAAAATTGGACCGGTTATTCGTCCAAATTAATCAGGATTTAATCCGTATTGTAACCGAATATCCAAATTATAACCAGATTTAATCTAGATTTTAATTTATTTATTTTTCTTAAAATTAAAACTTTAAAAAAAAATTATAGCAGTTTTTTTTTTAATTTTGATATCATAATTAAATTGCCCAGATTTTTTTAAAAAATAAATTAAATACTTTTTAAAATTAATTTATAAAAAAATAAATTAAAGAACAAAATAAATAAAAATACAAAATAGATAATATTGTTATTACATCACAATGCAAAATATAAATTTACAAAGAATAAAATAAATAATAATACATCACAACTAATTAAATTAATAATAATGCAGCCCCACAAATCACTATAAACTCCATATGGATCATAATCCTTGGAGCCATCATCCAGTAACTCAAGGAATGCTCCTTCCAACACCAATGGTGGAGTCTGTCAATTACAGAGAAACGTGATCACTAATCAGGCAAACATGATCAAAGGGATAAATTAGCTACAAATATGTCACTTGATTGGCTGTGAAAATATTTTTTTATTTATTTTTTAAATATTGTATCCTATGTGATTGTATCACATTTCAATATGCAATAAGAGTATCCTATGTGATTGGCTGTGAAAGCAAGTGTATCCAAGTGATATATTTAATGATGAATAAACTATATTATCTACGATGCACTACCCATTTGCACTCAGATCAAGCAAAGTTGAAAAATATGCTTTTTTTTATTATTATTTAATAAAACACGAGGTCTAAGCCTCTTGTTATCAATCTCTCGCTGTGGTGGAGAAACAACCATGATTATATAGAGTGGAAAACGATGCTTACACATTAGCACATTCTCATACATTTATTATGTAGAACTCACATGCATCTATTCAATTCAAACCCTGCAAGAAGTACAATCACGTCTAATTTGTGCTTTCAGCAAGAATAATAATATCCACACAATATTTTTTATAATATATTTCATAATACATGTTGTAAAATAAGGGTATTTTGATAAAATGATATTAATTTTATAAGTTAGTTATTCTTTTTAAAATGTTGTTGTATAAAAGATTGTGAAAAATAGTATGCGATTATCATTTTTTGTAGATTAAAACCCATTAGAGTGCAGCCTAATGTCTTAATGTCCTTTGACTTTGGATAGCGTAGACTTTGAAGAAATTCATGGACTTAACTCATCTCATAAAATTGATTGTACAAGAGATGATTGCTCATTGCTTATAAACATGTTCAAGATCTTGTCTACAGTCAATGTGAGATTATTTCTCAACACCCTCCCTCACATGCAGGCCAGTATTTTTTCTGGTCCTTGTCACGGGATAAGTAGTGTGGGTCTCCATTCATCCTGTGGCAGGCTCTGATACCATGAAAAAATTCATGGACCTAACTCATCTCATAAAATCGGTTGTACAAGAGATGATTGCTCATTATTTATAAACATACTCAAGACCTTGTCCACAGTCAATGTGTGATAATTTCTCAAGAGACTTGGGCATCCTAAGTTTGATTTTTTTTCTGAATTAAACTGTTTTAATGGGTGGGTGCAATGCTTAAGGAAATTAAACATGAAAGAGAGGAGTATGCAAAGGTGGATGCCCTCCTCAAGGGTTCTCCAGTAAAAAAATGTTCAAGAAAATAAGAACTCTAGTGGGGTTCCTGCCACTTCATCATCAAGACCTGCTATGCATAGCTTGCTGTCTAAAAGCAATAACACTAGCTTTTCTGCCTCCTCACTACTTTACTCATCTTCCTCCAGTGCCAAAATTCAATTTCAAAGGATGAACTATATAGTTTGTAGCTAAACGGAGCGGTGGTTGTGGCTTGTGATTTTCTTCAGTTTCAAATCTCTTTGTTTTATCAATGTAAAGAGAAAAATATAGATATTTATTAATGCAGCTAGAGCCAACGATTGGAAATTTGCTTCCTTCAATATTCTTAAATACATGCTGAACAACTCCTTTCTTCCAATTTCGAGGTTCCAATTCACCACACAAAAAGCCTACATTACTCGAGTTGGGTTCAGAGACTGGGGGCATTAACCAAGACTAGAGTTTGCGTACAGTCAAAGGAAAAATAATATAAACCAAATAAATAAATAAAAAAACCCTAATTTCATATGAATCTAACAAAGAGAGACACCGTACGAGCTTAGAGAGAGAGAATATGGATGGTAGCCTCCGCATCTCTCACCCAGATGCATAAAGGACTTCGAAGTTTCTTATTTTCGAGTTTCATTGAGATCAAGAGACTTGAGAGAGAACAGAGAAGGCCAGAACTCAAAAGGGAAAGGGACAAAGTGTTGCCCAGGAGCGCGCGAGAAATCATCCATTAGAGAACTAGCGTCATTTTGCATCCGTCAATTTTTTTAAAAAAATGATCCAGTTACAGATAATTGGGTCATAGAACCAGATTCGGATTTATCTCACCCGCTTGGGTGAAGTCAGGGAGGATAACTGCCCGGATGCATCCGGATTTCCGAGTTTCAGACCAGACTGAAAAAAAAAAAAAAAAAACAATCCGGTTGCACACTCCCAATGTCTGATAGCAGCGTCCCAACTAATCTCGAGAGTGCACAGACTCTAGACAGAGTTTCTTGCAAGTGTACCATGGATAATTCAATGAAAAAATCTCTCAGTCTAATAACTCCTAGAAATTATTTGTACTCAAAGAAGTTTGAACTTTAGACCTGGAGAGCACATGCACAAGCCCAAGACCTTTACTATTTGAGCCAACTCCTTACAGTCGAAAATTCTATAATTACCCAAACACGCCCTTCATTTCTTTGTGAAGATTGTTTAAATTTTTGTGTGTTCTTACGATAAGATTGAGAAAAATGATTAATCAATATTAAGTTTATCGTTCTTACAAATCAAAATCAAAATTTTTAATTTTTTACAATATTGATGTTTAAAATTTAAATTACTCATAATTAGGTACCTCCATCAATCTCTCATATATGATATATTGAAAAACTTTTCCTGCAAATGTTTGTTATTATAGATATTTGATTGAAGATTCTTATATAATTAAATATTTAAACCAAATAATGATGCAAAATATCGTTTAAATACAAAAAAAAAAAAATGTTCTAATTAATTTTCTATGTTCTAGGAAAAATACAGAAATCAAAATAACTTCCCACAAAACTAAAAATATATCTAACAAAGAATTTTATTCAAAAAACTTTTTAAACCCATCTACCTACTTTCAAAAATATCAATACAGAATATTTCTCAACTAATCCTCCCCAAACAACTTATCATTTTCTCTGCTCAATACAAAACGCCTCTCATAATTTTTTGAAGCATGCCGTTATGTCTATGCAGTAAAATATAAAAATTTTGAAGACAATAATTAAAATTTTAACTCCGTTCCAATCTATCGTGTGATTTTTGATATTAATATTTCATTTAGATAGTAAAAATATTTCATCTCATCTTATTATTATAAATTTTTAAAATTTTTACATAAAATATAATAAATATTTAATTTTTACTTCATCTTGTACAATCCGCACCTACACTTTCGTTCCGGGCAAGCGTCATCTTTGCTTGGTCTTCAATTTAAGTAGAAGGCTAGAAGCTTTCCATACAGCCTTGCAAGAAAGAACATCTGCGTAGGCAGCTCTCTCGTTGCACGCACTGCGGATATCAAAATCTAAAACCCGCTGCACAACGAGGCCACGTGTACAAAAGCTTTTTATTTTCAAACTGATTGACAGCGAGTGTGCACCACCACCTTCGTCAGCGTGAAGTTGCAGGAAAAGTAAGCATTACCAGGCACGTCGCATAAAATTATAATAAACGTGTACAACTTGAACAGTCTTCGGCCTTAGCTTAGGCTAATCCACACCTTTATTAAATACATTATTACTATAATACTAAATAATCATTCAGAATATTCTATCCAATCAGTCTGGTCAATTTATTAAAATAATAAAATATCTGATTTTTTTAATAAAAAAATCCATATTATCTGGCACAAATAAAAAAGAAAGTATTTATATCAAAATAAATAGATGGATGGTTTCATGCAATTTAAATATTAAAAAATAATGTTATGTATAATTATAAATTATATAAATTCACAATTTTATTTTAAGAAAATATAGTAAAAAAGTTAGTTTTTGTATGTGTTCTATTTTTATTTATTTAAATAAAATGTACGAAAATAATAAGATGGATTTATGTTTATCCAACGTGCTTAAATTTCAAACCTTGAGAATCAATTATTATTTAACATTAATTAAATAATATTATTCAATTAAATTTCAAACTTCTTCGTTGGCATACGACTTGTTAACAAAATGGACAACATGGGTTTGAAAATTATTATTTGAAAAAAAAATTCAGACTTCGAGAAAATTTTTTTGTTAATCATAGGATTATCTCAACTCATCACAACTTATCATTATAATTTTTTTAAATTTTAACATAAAATACAATAAATAATTTAATTTTTTTAAAATTTAAAATAATAATAATATTTTATTATTTTAACTCAACTCAAATTAGTTCAGTTCAATATTTAAATGCGATAATTTGTGATAAAACAATTTTGTAGTTAGGGGTGTACACTCAAATCGAAAAACCGGTCCAGACCGGATCGAACCAGACCGATTTTACCGGTTTTGAACCAGTCCGGTCCAGAATCGGTTTTTAAAATGTAAAAACCGGCCGGTTCCGGTTCAGGAATTTTTTGGTCCGGATCGGACCGGTTGATTAAGAAAATAAAAATAATATTTTTATATATAAGTTTTATACAAAATATTTTATACATATTAAATATTAATATATATAAGTTTTATATATAATGTATAATTATAAATTTTTATGTGAAATTTTATATATAATATATATTCATATATGAAATAATTTTTTATTATAATTTATAAATTATTATATAAAATGTTAATACTAAATCACTAAAAGTTTATAACTAATACTAATATATAACTTATAACTATACCAATAGTCTAATAATATTAATACTATTATATAGTCTAATATATTAATAAAAACATAAAAAAGTTTTTTTTAAATCAAAAAATGTGTTTTTTCATAAACAAATTTTTAATGACAAATTGTAAAATTTACATTTTAAAATAATCGAAAAATCGGACCGGACCGGATCGGAAACCAGTAAAATTAGAAATATCGGTTTAGGAGGATAACCGGTACGTAATCGATTTTAAAAACTACAAAATCAGTACATACCAATTCGATCTTAAATTTTATTTAAAATTAAATCAGACCAGATCGATTACACCCCTATTTGTAGCCAAATGAATCAGCCTTTTGAGTTTCTCAGATTTTGTTTTCACCAAAACTTTAAGCATTTTGTGTTTTCTTCTCTACTGGTTTCGGCTTTTGACACCGACTCAAAAGGTAGTTGATCCGTGATCGGCATGGCATTTTGGGAAGGACAGCTGTCAATATTCTGATACCAAAATGATGATGATGATGAGAAGTGTGAAAAATGAAGTAGGGGCCCTCTCGTAAAGAATATATTCCACCTGCACCAAATAAATAATCTCGGGTTGGTTGGGATTAGAAAATATTTTATTTTATTATTATAATTTTTTTAAAATTTTTATATAAAATATAATAAATAATTTAATTTTTTTAAATTTTAAAATAATAATATTATATCAATATTTTATATAACTTTCAATTTTGATAAAACCAACTCATATGATTTCACTATCAAGCCATCCCATGTTTATTCGTATGTACCACTCTATCTGCTCGGCGGTTGAGACTGCACCAAATACATGCACACTTTTCTATAACCCAAGCAATCTATATACATTTGAGAGTATCATAGAGCTTTTATGTTTGGAGGGAGGATGAAATGTCTGCTTGTTTCTAGAGAAACTGAACGGGGTAAGTTTCCCGACGCCTCTATCTGTCACTTTCTCACAGTGATTATACTGTGCTTCGCTTTTGCTGTTGGCTGATATTCTTTCTTTAAAAATGTAGAGCAAGGCCAACCATGTTGTGTTCTTTTGTGGATTCTCCATCTTGTTTAGATTTTTTGTAAGTGTCCTTCTGCCTGCATGCTATGCCATGCCTATTGGATCCGTTGGTTTCTTTTTCTTTTTCTTTTTCTTCCTAATTTTGCGACAAAGGAAAAAAAATTTGGGAAGATTGTTTGTCTTTTTGCGCAAGAAAAATACGAATATAGTAGTAGCTGAGTTATTATGTATGGTCTGTTGCTGTTGCTTTATTGAGTCTGTGAAAACAAAGATTATTAGCTAAGAAGAAAATGAAATGTTTTGAACGTTCTGCTACTGCCGCTTTATTGAGTCCGGATTTCTTTCTGTTATACCAAGAAAACAAAAGATTATCTTGTGATAGAAAATTTTCATTTTCCCCTCACTTTCAACGCAATATCTTACAAACCCAGTAAAATCAAACTATTTTGTACGTGGACTCTTCCTATTTTCTCCTCATTCCCCCCCGTATTGTGCAGCTGGAAGGAGGATAGAAGTGGACCACTAAAAGTTTTAGGTGAAGTGGATGGCTGAGATTTGAAACTCTGTGATTTGTGTTCTTTCTTGTAGTCGAAGATAAGCCCATTCTCAAGCACTGTGGTAATGAAAAATCTCATGGGCAAGCAGAAAAAGTTGTGAATGGGTTCATGTGATTAGAGTTATGAGTTAGTTGGCATTCCATTAAAGTTTAGAGGAAGGGCTCCAAAAGAAATTTTCACCCCGGAACAAAGAAATGGAGCCACTATCTCAAAAGTCTCTTGAGAGAATAGTCTCACAGAAGGCTTTGAAATTGGGCAACTCATTTTCTTGCCAAATTTGTGTGGTGGGTTTTCTCTGTGGAGTCTGTCTCACCTCTCTGTTTCTGGCTGCTCTCACTTCAATTGGTTCCTTCGAGTTTGGTGGGATTTCATTTTCAGCCATTTCAATGGGTGCTTCACCACAGAATTCAAGTTCAGAAATCATCAGTAAGTGTGATTCCCTTTATTCGTTCTCTGGTTCTTGGGTTCTTTGATATTCCCTCTCCCTCTCTCTCTCTCCTTTTCGTTTTGGCTGCAACATATTGATTTTATTAGGCAAAAATTGGAATGAATTTCCACCTATAAATTCCTTCTCATAAAGTCATTATAATATAAAAGAATGTCAGTTCATACTGTGTGCCAAAATCGAGACGAAGCTTGCGATCAGGAAAGTTTATCTGGTGGAAGCTAATGGATGAAAAACCATGATGGGAATTATTAAGGGTGTATTTAAAGCTACTCAAAGTTAGAACGGTTTGTTGACTACATTTGGTAATCGCTTCCATATTTGACTTTGGGTACAGTTGCTAGATCGTAGTCTAGTTTAATCAGTTCATCCACTTGCTTCTCAATTGATTGGGTAAGAATTTAAATGACTCTTTTGGGTTCTTGTCACAAGTAATTATGAACAAAGAAACAACATGTCATAAATATATTAGGTCGATTATTGCTTTGCATTTAAGGATGTTTATTGTTGATTGTTAATAATTTATAACAATTTAATACTTTTGAGTCTATCTGTGTTTTTTTTTTTTTTTTGTCCAAGATAATGTTTCCGGTACGAACTGCAATTTTAAACCAAAGGAAACAGAGAGATTAGTTGGTTTGCAAAGTAGTAAAGAAAGGACCGATGATGAGAGTATCTCCTTGCTATATTCAGCATGGAGTGCCACTTTAAACGAAGCAAGTGACTACTTAAAGGATTTGAGACTAAGGAAAGACAGTGTGCCAAAAGCCCCTCATTTGGAAAACTGCCAATTGAGAGCACAACTAAATCAGCGTCTTGATAAGCGGTTTGAGAATGAGAACTTCCCTCCTTGGGCAGGTTGGAAGGGACTGTTAGCCACGCACCCAGCAGCCCCAACATATGAGCAGCTGAGACACTTTAGGCATCAGGCTATATCTGAAGGTGCTTATCCTCCCTGGGTATGTTTCTACTATTTACAATTCAATACCAACGTATTACCTTACATAATATTATTGCCTTTGGAAATCTGCCACATCTGTAGATCTAATCATGCATTTTATATGTTCTATGATCCTTTCATATGTTTATTTTTCACATTTTCTGCTATTTTCATGTTTTTTTGGGTAATCGAGCAAAGCAAGGCTTAAAAGAACCCCAAAGATTTCACTAATAAATTACTCTTTGTTTTAGAACACTTTTTGCAGACCAAAATGCTAAATTAAAAAAAAGAGTCTTTTTTTTCAAATAAATTTTTCGAGGATGAAAAGGCACTGCATGGTTTAGCCCAAACTTGATCAGAATACAAAGGTTTTCATTGGAAATTAAATGACTCCTTGATAAAAGAAACACTTACTGAGATGTTTGCTCAAGATGTTGTAGATTACTGTGCATAAGCCATGCACCTTTTAACCTCTAATACATAGTTTTAGTTTCTGTTTGGTTGAAGATGCAGGCAGTCCAATTTGTACTAGTAGTTTCTACCTTACTATGGACACATAATTGATTGAGCTTTAGTGGTGTTCCTGATTGGCTAATGCCTATACAAGGTTTCATTAAAATCCTGGAATAGTATGTGTATGGAGTTCTTACAGAATGTTATGGAAACATTTTAAGTTGACTTTTTCATTCTAAATTTTATTTTGATCTGAATGACTTTGTGTCACAATCTTTCCAAATGGTGTATATATATATATATATATATATATATATATTTGCGCGCGCACACACACACACACACACATTATATACATGATCCAAATATATATAGACCATGTCTTTATATCTTCATTTAAGTGCTTTTCAAAATGAACTTAAATTGTCTGTAGAGCACTCTGAATTCCATTATTCTCATATAACCTTCAAACATAATGACCTGTCAAGGATGAACTTTATAATCGGATTTCATATTTCAGATATTGGGATCAGATGAAGAAAACTACCCCTTGACGAGGATAGTGCAACGTGACATATGGATCCATCAGCATCCAATGAACTGCAAGGATCCAAATATAAGATTTCTTGTTGCCGACTGGGAGAGATTACCTGGATTTGGTATTGGAGCACAGATTGCTGGAATGTCTGGTCTTCTTTCTATTGCAATTAATGAGAAAAGGGTCCTTGTTACTAACTACTATAATCGAGCTGACCATGATGGATGCAAAGGTATAATCTGTAGCAATACATCATTTTTTCCTCTTTGAAGATCTAAGTAGATCTTAGGATGATTGATTGAGTGGGGGATATAATTTTTAAAGTATTACTTCAATTCTTTGGAAAAATCTGGTCCTAAGACAAGTAGATTCCTAATTCCTAATCATATAATCATGATTATGTTTTGACAATTCTGCAGTGTCAAACAGTTCTAG
Organism: Juglans regia; assembly: GCF_001411555.2. Taxonomy (NCBI): domain Eukaryota; kingdom Viridiplantae; phylum Streptophyta; class Magnoliopsida; order Fagales; family Juglandaceae; genus Juglans; species Juglans regia. Next base: position 14,592,441 of record NC_049911.1, on the reverse strand, counting down.
CTAGTTTCAGGGCAGTAATGTGATATTTACATCTAATTCTCTTTTTGGTAGTCAAGAGTCCATTCTTTAGGTTAAGTAACTTAAAATGTAATCTCTTTTGAGGGAATAGGTATTCACAATATTCAATCTTTGATTCTATAAGTAGCCATGTTGTTCCTGTAGGTTTGTCCCGTTCCAGCTGGTCCTGCTATTTCTTTCCAGAAACATCTCAAGAATGCCGAGACCGTGCATCTGAGCTTTTGGACAGTGAAGAGGCATGGAAAAGAGGAATCATAACTGCAAAAGAAAATTATAGTTCAAAGGAAATATGGACTGGACGTACTCCTAGGTATGCTACTGCATATCTAATTATTTAACTTAACCTGCACTTTGAGATGCCTAGAGTATGATTCCTCATTTCATATATGTCAACTTTAATGCAGGACATGGGGTCATCCTTGGAGTTATTTGCAACCTACAACAGAAGTAAATGGAAGTTTGATTACTCATCATCGTAAGATGGATCAAAGGTGGTGGAAAGCACAGGTACATCATCTTAAATTTCATGCAGAAAAAGGATCTATATTTTCATTTTCCAAATTTTCTATACTTGTAAATGCACTGGAGTTTAAAAGAGGAGGTAATATCTAACAGACCATCACTTTATAAGACACAAGCAAAAAAATTGACAATTTGAGATCGTTGACTGATGATTTTATATTGTAATCAGGCAGTGCGCTACTTAATGAGATTTCAAACAGAGTACTTGTGTGGATTATTAAATGCGGCTCGCCATGCAGTCTTTGGAAAGGAAGCCGCAAAATTAGTTCTGAAAAGTCTTAACCAAGAATGGCCAAAGGTTTGTTCATCTTAACCCTTGTACCCGGTTTATCTCACTAGAGGACAGGTGCAGGGAAGAAATATAGGCATCATTATCCAATTACAAATCGTTCAGAAATTGAAAACTTTCTGTTCTTTTCTTCTTTTTGTCATTCTTTTTAACTTTTAAATTCCATTATATATATAAATGAGCTGCAAAAAGTATGTTGAAGGTAAATAGAACCATGGTAAGAAAAAGGTTTAATAGGACCATGCGTATACTTGTGGAAACAGTTTTAACTTGTACCACTAATGTGCTTAATAAATCTCATTAGTTGATTTGAGTAAGCCTGGCATAATTTTGAGACCCATTTTTGGAATTGCCAAGTTCTATATTTAGGTTTTTGTACTCTAGCTTTATTGGGTGAAAGTGTTAGGCCTTGTTCGGTTACACAAACCATCTCAACTCATGTTATCTCATCTCATCTAATCATTACAACTTTTCCAAACTCCCACATAAAATACAATAAACAATTCAACTTTTTCAAATCCCAAAACAAAAATAATATTCTAATAATATTTTATTTAATTTTTCAACTTTCATTTCATCTCATCTCATTGTTATGTAACCAAATGAGGCCTTAGTGTATGCATGTGCTTATGTGGGTTTTTGCATGCGTGTATGCCCTTGATGTTGCAGCCATACATATATATATATATATATATATATGTATTTATGTATATATGTATATATATATATATATGTATATTAGAAAGAATGTAGACTATGACCCTATTTGGATACAAAAGTCCCCCCAACTCATCTCATCTAATCATTACAATTTTTTTAAATTCCTACACAAAATATAATAAACAAGCTGATCTAAGCTGATAAACAAGCTGCATTTGAATGTCAAGGTGGTCTCAGATGATCTAAGCTGATATGTGAATAGTAGTGTTTTGTGGATCCCATTGAGATGTGTTTGAATGTAAATAGGTTGAAATATGTATTTGAATGTATGAAATAAGTTAAGATGTGTTTAACTTTTTTATGGAAAGTTGAAAAAGTATTGGGTCCCATTAATGATTGGTTTGAGATAAGTTGAGTTGATTTCAACAACCAAAAACGCCCTAATATAACTGCAACCCTCCTGCTGAGGCCTATTCTCTTTTACATATCACAAAGATTAATTTCTCTCAAATGATTAAGCCGCAGAGGAACTCTTGTCTGTCTCAGGAATTTCTGAATGCGCCAAGTTCCGATATTGAACGTTATGTGTGGTCTAGTCACAAACCATGGGTACCTAGGCCACTGCTAAGCATGCACGTAAGAATGGGAGACAAAGCATGTGAAATGAAGGTAGTTGAATTTGAAGAATACATGCATCTTGCTCAACGCATTAGGAAGCGCTTCCCACACCTCAACAGTGTTTGGCTTTCTACTGAAATGCAGGTTTATTATTCATGCATTTGCATTTTTTTTTTAATCCTAGTAAAACTGATGGTTCACACTTGATGCTTATGCAATGAACTTTGTGAATCAAATCCAGGAAGTTATTGACAAGTCCAAAAACTATACTGGCTGGAAGTTCTACTACACAAATGTGACGCGCCAAATGGGAAACACAACAATGGCGAGTTATGAAGCGAGTCTTGGTAGGGAAACCGGCACAAATAATCCCCTTGTTAATTTCTTTATGGCAGCCGAAGCCGACTTTTTCATCGGAGCATTGGGTTCCACATGGTGCTTCCTTATAGATGGAATGAGGAATACTGGGGGCAAATCAATGGCTGGATACTTAAGTGTGAACAAACATAGATTCTGGTAGAGATTTAAGTAAAGCAGGTAGTTACAATTGTCTGTAAATTTGAACAATGGTCCAACAATTTTTGTTCTATGTATATATTAGGGAGTCATTATATTTTTATTTTTATTTTTGCATAATGATGTGTGTTCTGTAAATGCACTTGATGTACACAAGGACTCTGGTAATAAAACGATTATATATGCAGAACTCCTGTCTTCTTATTTCTTTTTCTTTCTAATTAATTGTTCCTAAGCTGTTCTTTTGATTGGTCGTTTTTAATATTTCACGTACCGATATTGTCACCAGGGGGTCGGTCCTCTCAAATTTGGGCAAAAGCACCCAATCACTAGCCATACAATTTTGATGAAGAAAGTAACAAGTATAGGGTCAGTTTTAGCTGAATGTGCATTTTATTTTGCGCAGCTTCTTCACAAAAGAAATGCTCATGCTATTCGTTTTGGGTTGCTCAGGCTTAAATTAACAGCAATCTACGATCAAAGTTAGTCCAGACCCTGTTTCCCTTTTTGGTTGTTGGTTTTCTCTGGGAATTGTCGGTCAGGAGTGGAAGAGCTACGCTGATGTGCTAAAATATGGCTCTGGAAGTTCTCCAACGTTGCTGTTACGATGAATTCTCCAATTCAACGTTCTTGTTGGATTGCCAATTCACGTTTATATTGAGTAGGTTTAGTTATTTATTTTAAAGTAGGCTCCCAATTACAACGCTTAGCTTCCATGGTGTTGACAAACGAGAATGCTACCCTTGAGCATTACAAGGCCTTGTTTAGCCAAAAAAAGAAAAAGAAAAAAACAATTTGTATATTTCGGGTTCCCCTTGTTTTATGATGTTTGTTACCATAGGGTCGTGATCAAAGCGTATGTAAGATGGGTACTAAAAGTCTAAAAGAGAGAAACCTTACTTTATGTATCGTGATACGTTAAATCTTTTTTAATTCAATTTATTTTTAGGGGATATTTTTGTGAACCAAGAATAATTTTTAGGGCCAAACCACCGCGATTCATCTCTTGTCGACACCATGCGCGCCAGCTCAGGACCCAGTGACTCCGACAACTTATTGACCGGTCGAACGGTACCTTCCCATTGTGGTGCGTGTCCGCGCCACCGATGCTTTCCATTTTGTTTTTTCCGATTCTGTTAGGTGTTGTTGATGGTGTTTCTGTATTTCTGACTTTATGTCGGTGTGTTTTTTTATTGATGCTTGTTTGATGGATTTTTTATTCGTAGGAAAATAAAGTAAAATAGGCTATTGGACTTTTATCCATGGCGGTGTTTGGTTTCTCCCTCCTCCGTGTTAGGAGGATGGATGTGTTGTTTACTTCTACTCCTTTGGAGGATGAAGTTTTGATGTGTGGTGTTTTTTCCTCTATTTTAATACAGAGAATGATATTTTTTTTTTAAAGTTTTCATGAAGTTTAGACAATGTCCATCGCAAAGTTTTTGTGTATGAGAATGCTTATAACATATGTTAGTTTGACTTGTAATTTTGAGTCACAGATGTAACTTCCTTTATGGAATGAAATAAAATCTATTTCTTATATATATAAAAAAAAAAAAAGAATAATTTTTAGGGGATTTTAATTCAAAGTTGTTGCAGAGTGATGAAAAGTGACTAATTGAAATAATTAGAACATAAGCCAGTGGAGAAAGCTATGGCCGATGGCGAGAGGGACGGTGGCAATGGTAGATGGGGGGGAAACTCGAGCCGGTGGCGATGGTAGGTTGGTGGAGGTGGGCGTTGGTCACAGAAGAGGAAAATGGGGGTCATGGAAAGGAAGAAGTAGAAAAATGAAAAAAAAAAAAAAAAAAAAAAGAAGGGGGGGGGGGGCAAAGAAGAAAGCGATGAAACCCTAAGGGTTGGGCCCACTTGTCCCAATACAAACAGTGTTTTTCTTCTGTCTATGTGTTTCTTTTTGTTTGTTATCTACTTTTTGTATGTATTTGCAGTTTTTTGTTAATTTGTTTTAAGTAAAAATAATAAGAAATAGGTTATTGGACTTGGTGTCCATAACAACAAAGTCTTGTTCCTCCCTTGGGAGGAGGCGGAGTGATAGCACTCCTCTTTGGGAGGACGAAGGGTGATAACACTTCTCTTCTTTTAGAAGAGGGATCGTTTAATTCTATTTTTACAGAGCGCTCTTCTCTCAGATCTACTAGAAGGTTTCTTAGGAGAGAGTTTATAGAAGTTAAGACAATGTCCATCATAAAGACAATGTCTGTGATTTTTTTCTGTATGAATAAGTCACAGTTGTAACTTCGGTTTCATTGAATGAAATGAAGTCTATTTCCATAAAAAAAAAAAAAAAATTAGAACATATGCAATGAACATGAAGCATTTACACAAACATAAATATATTATCTATGAGTAAGTTAGAAGCTAACTTACAAACCTTTTGCCTAAAACTAAAGTTGACATGCTACAAGAAGGGATATGCCTAATGTTAGGTCTTGTGACACCCCAACCTCCACTTAGGATGTAACAGAGGCTTAGAGCGTCGGGACGTGCAACATAAGGTTACATACTCCTATACATGATAGTTAGTATGCAATGCGTCCTAAAAATGCAGTTAGCAATATGCAATAATCGCAGTAGAAAGTAATGGTGAAATTAATGAACTTATGCTAGAATAACTAAATCATCCTAATAATATTTCTAAACCAGCTGATTCATGTGTTCTATGGCACGAAGGGTTAGGCCTAGAAATATCAAAATAAGATCAAGTCTTTTGTCGACGTCTGATTCCTCCTCAATCCTCTTGATCCATCGGTCCATTGGGTTCATCTACATCTACAACTTCTATGATAGTGGGTCCACAAATGGTGAGATTTACTTAAAATCTCAGTAAGTTAGACAACTAACATGAACAAAGATAAACTATGTATGAAGAATGATAAACATAAAATGCATGCAAATGTAGAAAAATTTGTATTTGTGTCCCATTCAGATTTCTCAACAAGATAGATTATTATTTTTTATGCACATTTTCTTACAGAGAACATAATTTCACTTCTGTCATAAAAACTTAGTCTTCTATTAAGAATCACATAAAATCATGGAATTAACGTAACATATGATATCGACACAGTTCCTCATATGTACTATGAGTATCTACTGGTGACCGTAGTACAACTCACATTGAAATCACGTTGTCTATAGACTCGTTCTCAATGCATTGATAATATAACATAACATTTTAAAAATCATAACATATACACTCACCAGCATTAGATGTCGTAACGTATGATTTCGCTCCAGCGTTCTTTAAAAAGAACACATTCGAAGTCTATTGACTGTTTTTCGTCAACTCAAGGGTTACCACTCCATATTTAATTACTTCAGAGTAGACAGTGAAGTTTTACCAGTATACTTTCTCATCCTAACCTTTGAGGTTGTGATAAAAATAATTTTTCATGATATGCATGTATGTGGCACAATTCAAAAATGATAGTTGTATGTGAAATAAAAATAAAACATAAGATATGAAATTTCATGTTCAAAATGACAGTTATAAAATAAATGCAGCATTTATCAATAAATCATAAATAATCATCAAAGTGTAATTTAGAGGCCAACTTACAGACTGTTGAATCTGTAAGTGAAGTACTGGCCGTGAAATACATTATGCTAAGTTAGAATCTAACTAACTTCAAGAAAATAAACATTGACATGGAAAGGAAATTATGAAAATGCCCTTAGATGTGATGCATACTATCCAATAATCCATAACCTATCTCATGAAATGCATGGCATGCACTCTCGTTGATGCCTAAATGAACTCACTAATGATCCTTACAAAGGGATGCAAGGCAAAACCCCCAAGGAGCATGCTCACTAGAATCCTCAAGGACATACAAAATCCTAAGTTTGAACAAGTTCGTTCCAACACTTAGTCATGCCTAATGAAATCCTCAAATGCTAATTAAATCTCAATGACGATATGATCCTATCACCGATGACATGCTAATTATCATGCATTCCTCTTATCCCAATTAGAAGGCTTTTCTAAATGCTCGGGTCATGCCTAAGTCTAACATGTATGCTTGATGATAAACACAAGATAGAATTCAATATTAGTCATGACATGTTTCTCATCTTGATCTAAACCTCCATAAATAATCTTATGATCAAACTATACCGTAAATAATCATGCCATAGCTAATTTCCTAAAAAATGCATTTGATCTCAACCCTATCCTAAATATGCAAACTCGGCTACTAAGGATTCTCATGCTAAAAATGACTACTAGCACCTCAAAACACAAATTAACAAGTAAACTAAGATCAAGAGAGGGAATACTCACAAAGATTGGAGCCCTAGAAATTTTTCCACTCAAACTCTAAGAACTCACAAGAACATTCAAGAACACTAAAGAACTCTTGAAGAACTCAAGCACACTTAAGATAGAGAGGGGAAATGAAGTGGAGTGAGGAAGAAGTGAGGTGAAGAGGGGTTTATATAACCCAAGAAATGAAGGTGGCATTAGCTTAGGTGCTTCCTCATTGGGTGGTGGTTCATGACGGTTTTCCTCCTTGTAGGTTTATGATGATGCCTTAGGTGTATAGGGGAAAAACTAGCCAAAGGAGAAGAGAGAGAGAAAGAGAGAATTTCCGTGTAGGGTGATGAGAGAGAAAGAGGATGCAATTGATGCTAGGGTTTAAACCTTAATGACCGGCGGTTTAGGGTTTTCACAAGGGTTTGTAATTTTGTCTTATTCTCTTGTCTTTTTCCCTAGGCTTCTAGTGGCTATGTAATGCATGCTCAAGTGCCATCTAAGGTGGTTCAATCGTGGTGATTGGGCGGTCGATTGGGCGGTGGAGAGGTGACCAAAATTAAAACAAATAGAGGAAAAAAAGGAAAAATAAAATAAAAAGGGGGTTGGCCAAAATTCCCAAGGGCAAAAATCGGTATTTTGAAAATATTTAAGGTTTCGGCTAGGGTTTTTTTTCCCTCCAAAATCAACTGCAAAGAAATTTTCATAGATAATTCACAGGACCAAATATAGAATTATTCCTGAAGAAAATATCGAGCTAAGGGTATTTTGGTTCATGACACACAAAGTACACATGGTTGCCAAATGAAACACTTTTAGGATTTGACATGTCACCACACAAAATGACATGTGCTAAGGCTCAATAAAAATGCAAGTATGACTAATGAACGTCTAGAAATGGATGGTCAACAAAGGAAAATTCGAATCAAAGCTCGAGAAAAGAAATTGAACTAAGCTTGCCTAGCGAAAGTCAATATTCCTCTGAGTAAATGAACTAACCTTAAAAAATCTAGGGTTAACCTAAGAGATAACCTAATGGGGTAAAGAAGTGGGGTGTTACAGGACTTCTTTAAATAACATAACAAGAAGTATCAAAACTCTAGACATAGTGAAATTACAAAAGAGTCCCTTAACTATAAGAATTTATAAAATGACCCCTAGACTTTCAATATTTGCAAGTTGAACCCTAAACCTATAAAACTTTACAAGCATCATATATCTTCTATGCTAAACTCATTTTTTAACCTCAAAACATTGATATTTACATGTCTCATTAAAATAAAAGACCAAAACAACATTCTTAAATTTTTAACATGCAGTTAAACCTATTCGGGTATAAAGAAACCATCATACCCGAAACATCTTTCTCAACCTATTTCCAAAACAGATCTTAGAAGCACACTTGCTTCCTTGGTTCATGTTATTTATATACAAACGAGCCTATAACCAGTGCAATGCATGGACCGTTATTTATGCTAAATTTTATAACTCTAAATAGTTTATTATATATAATCCCTACCACAATTATTAAAAAAATGTATATCAAATATATATAAAATGGAGCATGCATATATAAAAGAGGTTACTAATAAATATTTCATGGTCAATTTACAATATTAAAAATGTAACCCTTAAGTTTTATGAATCTTTAAGTTTTATGATTCATTTACGGTATCAATTACTTTATTTCTTAGGACTATGAACAAACATGTGTAATGCATAGATAGATTATATACACCATAAACACACAAAAGGTAGTTAGATTCACCTGTTTAATTTTCTTTAGAATTTCAGCACCTCCACACCCAAAAAACAGTTAAATGTAGAAAATAGAGTGGTCTGCACTTTATTTGAGAGAGGGAGGGAAGAAAAAAGTGAAAGAAAGAAAAACAATTTTCTAAAAACAGGGTGAAAGAAAAAAGCCTATTCAATTTAAACGTACGTAGAAAATCACTTACCAATTTATTTGGTTGCCTCTTCACGTTTAAAGTTCAAACGGTTCCACCCCTCCTTTTGTATTTAGTTTCACGGAAGTCATTGGTATTAGAGCACTCTTATTGGATTAGCCAAAGTTAAAGGGCATTTTTTATGAATGTAAGAGAAATTTGACTTTTGACTATTTTATTCACATAAATCTCCACATTGGAATAGCTATTTTTTCATTATATAACAATAAAATAATATAAAATGAATTTAGTTTTAGTTATTCAGATCAAATCTCTACATTAGATTATACATTTATTCATTATATAGTAATGAATAACTAATAATTTTAAAAATATTGAATTTTTTTAATTATTAATTTATTTTATTTTATCATATTTTACTATTCTACCTATTATATATTAATTAATAATCATATTCTTATTAAATTAATATATCACTAACTTAAATTAATATACCAATTGTAATAAAATATGTGATAGAAAGAAAGTGAGAGAGAAATAATTAATAAAATATGTATTTAATATATATACTATAACCTTCAAATTTGAAAAAAACTTTGAAAGTCACTGTAGAATTTAGCTAATCCATTATGAGCATATTTTGCTCTCTAATAGCTAAATACTCAATATATTTAACTTTTAACTAATCAAATGAAAGTGCTCTAGTCCAGCCATTCCTCTCTAGCCTTCTCGCAAAATTAGAATAATTATCAAAAGGAATTTAGGGATTATTTGTGGATGGGAAAGTCTAGTACTGCGACTCTATCCATCTACACTTGTTGTTTTCTTTTGCTTTTGTTTTTGTTTTTGTTTTTTTTCCTTTACATAAGTGAGCACTAGCATTGGATTCATCAAATTTAATTTTAAAATTGGATTAAAAGTACATATTTTCCATAAATATAAAACCTTCCTATCCATAATCTCATATTGGATTAGTCATTGGATTCATCAAAATAATAATATAATATAATTTTCTTTTTAAAAAATATTTTTAATTTTTTCTTTCATATCTTGCAATTACACTAACAATATGTTAATTAATAATTTAATTTGATACTTAAATGATTGTTTTGAAATTAATTTTTTTCCTCAACCTAATTATCCAACAAACACATTTTGCCAAAAAATTATTGCGTTTTATTATTTAAGGTTAATTGTGGAGTTTTATCATAATATTGAAGTTCTATTAAACTGCACGGCATTGAAATTATCAGTTAAAAAAAACATTAATTAAATCATAATTTGGAATTAAACCACACGACATCTGCTAATCAATCCTCATATCGAAATATTGAGCATCTACAACCCAATTGGGTTAGATAGACATCCATAGCAGAAGACACCAACAAGATCTCTCACAATCAAGCTCAAGAATCAACTCAGATTCATCTAACTCAATTTGGAATATGCTATCATCACACAAAATAAAGAGAAAGTAGGCTTGCTGTCATCACACTTTGAACTCAGTTCAGATTAATGTAACTCAATTCAGATTAATCTAACTCAATTCAGATTAATGTAACTCTTTGAACTTGCTGCCATCACACAAAATATTTAACAAACATCTACAATTAGATTAATCTACAATCAGAACTTGCTGCCACACAACATTCAGATTAATCGAACTCAACTGATCGCTATTACACAAAATAAATAACTAGCATCTACAATCAGCCCACAAAAAGTTCCCCTTCCAGTCACAATTCAGTTTACATCAAGTGACATTTAGATCAAGTGTGAAGTTCCACTTCCAGCCCACTTCCAATTCAGTTCACATCAAATCACGATTCAGTTCCACTTCCAAAATCAAGTCACAATTCAAATTACAATCAGCCAACAAAAAGTTAACCTTTCCAAAATACAATCAACCATTTTAATTACACGGCTCATTCATTTACACAGCATTATAATTAGCAGTACCCAAACAAATTCAATAAACAAGTAGCAGTAATCAGGATGTATTTTAGCAATTTCTTCATCCAAATTCACATGAATTCAGTAGAAAAAAGCACAAAGAAATTCACAATTTTTTCATCATTTATATTAATTTCATTACCACAAAGTAAAAAACAATAATAAAAATTGCTCCACACGATAAAACAGAATTTTAACTATATTGCCATTGTTTTGCAAAAACTGAGTTTTATCAAACTCAGCATCAAACTCATCTATTAGTGCACTAAACCACCTGGATACCTATATTGTATCCACTATTTTATTCTATGTTGAATATAAATCTTTGAAGCTTATGGATATCTATATATAACCCTCCCATTAATTCATTTGTTAATAGTACCCCCAATTCATCAGTCTCTTGTTACAATAAACCAGCAGGTACATTAAATCTTAGAAAACTACTAGTTTCCCATCAAACAGAAGCAAAGCTTCTACTTCAGGGAAAAATAGCAGCATTTGTACGAAAACAAGCTGCATATATCATGTTATGCATCAAAATGAGCTTTCCTCCATGAGTAAATTGTTCCCTTTCATTATTCATGAAGAAAACTAATTAAAGTAACAAATCCAGTAATGTTGTTGTCATGTTTTTTTTTAATGGAAATGATTTTTGATGAAACACAAAATATACCAACAAACCAACACACAGGGGATTTTTAATCGTGAAATATTTCAACAATACATTACAGTCTGCAGATAAATTATCACACACTAGGGATTTAAATCTAGAAATATACCAATAGTACATTATAGAAAGAAAAAACACAATACCCTTTTCCGAGTGGTTGACAATCTACAACACTGAGTGCTCCTGAGAAAATCAGCCAAAAAAAAAATCAGGGTCAGTAAAATGTAATAGATGAAGTTCCTAGATGATTCCCACTAAGCAAAAGCCCCCATCGGTTCTGACCAGTTCCATTTCTTCTTGAAACTAGGGTTGCAGGAGAAAAGAAAGGAGACAAGCAGTACATGAAAGGAGAAGAAGCATGTGCAAACCTGAAAGGAGAGAAACCAGTGTGCTCTGCTTTGTTTATAAGTGAAGAATCGAAGAGATGCATTGCGAAAATGAGAGAAATGAGGCACTACGAAAACGAGAGAAAGAGAGAACAAGGGTACTGTGAAAACTAGAGAAAGACAGAATTGGTTCACTGCGAAAACGAGGGAGAGAAAATGAGAGAAAGAGAGAAATGGTTTATTGAGAAAACGAAAAGGGCACTGCGAAAAAGAGAGAAAGGGGGAGGGAAAAGACGCGGGGAGGAAAAGAAGAGAGAGAAAGGAAAAAAATAAGGCCATTGGGATTAAAAAAGAATAAAAAACACATTTGTTGAATGAATAGTAACCCTTCAAATTTGAAGGATCCTATAGATTTACTGTAGTTCAAAACTTCCCATCCATCCTTTTGATGAATCCAAATTAACTAGATTTTAATAAAATTCATCATATTTTGCATTTGGCTAGGCTTTTGATGAAGCCAATGCCAATGCTCTATCCATCTATACTTACTATTTTCTTTTGTTTGTTTTTAATTTCTTTACAAGTCACATGTCCAAGAGTGACCCAGCCCACTTTTATTAGAAAAAGTCTCATTTATGGCGAAGGAGAACCGTGACAACATCTAAAATCCGTAGGATTTACAAATATTCTAAACAGACCATCCCATGAATTGAAGACCAAAACAAGGAAAAACCAATACCCAAACTAAATCAACCAGGACAATTATTGACTTGATCTATACAAAGAAAAATCAAACCAACTAAAAACCTAGCCCACCAAACGTAAAGAAAAGTTCTACCTTATACATAAAGGCCTCCAAAAGCTTACCACAACTTACCTCCTTCTTATGCATGGTAAACCACACTTATCCATGCGTAAAATCCCTTTGAGCTTCCTTGGGGTGTTAGTCGACGTATACTCCTGCATAATCCCAGCACTACCACCTTTAGCAAGCCAGTCTGCAACTTTGTTTCCCTTTCTAAACACATGTTTAAACCAAATTTCAAAGATTATTTCTTCTCAAAAATCCTCCAAATACCAAACTTGACAGCTGCCTTTCACCAGCCAATTCATAATCAGAGACAAATCTAATTCAACAACAATGATTACCAAGCCCATAGCCTTGCATCTGCGCAAACCAAATAGAACCCCCAACTACGGGTGCAAATCGATCGGTCCGGTCCAGTCCGGCGATGGACCGAACATTTTCGGTCTATCATTTTTCCTAACCGGATCGGGCCGAACATCCATAGGGACCAAACCAAACCTATAGCTATCGGTCCATTCGGTTTGGCTTTTTTTTTTTCTTTTTTTAAATCAATTAATAAAAAAAATTATTTAAAATACTAAATTAAATTAAGTGACTAATTAATGTGGGTTATGTAACAAACTCAATAAAAAAATATTTTATATGGTCAATGATAATAAATTAGATGAAAATTACATTATTAATTTATATAATTAACTAATTGATATTATATATTAGTTCATTCATAGAATATTAACAAGTGTTAATAACATATTTAAAATTTTATATTGTTAATAGTGATAGGTTAGATGAAGATATATAAAAAATATTGTTAATTTATATAATATTAACAAATATTAATAACATATTTAAAATTTTATATTGTTAATTGTACAATTATTATATAAATAATATATATATAATTTTTTTTTTCATTCGGCCCAGTCCTGAAAAATCCTGGACCGTGGACCGGGCCGTAATTTTTCGGTCCTCTAAACTGTGGACCGAGACCAACCGGTCTCAATCTCGGTCTGGTCTGGTTCGGACCAATCGTTTATCACCCCTACCCCCAACAACTCAGCTTTATTATTTGAACCAACTCCAATATATTCAGAATATGCAACAACCAGATCTCCCTCATGGTTTTGAATCAGCCCCCCAGCACCTAACTCTCCCAGATTCACCAAACTACTACCATTCGTATTTAATTTGAACCAACCCAACTCTGGCTTCTCCCAAGATACTGCAATAAAATTTCTTTTCGAAAGAGATACAGTCAACAAATTTAAGTCTTCTAAAATTGCTTGGTCATGATGATGCAAATTTCCTGACTCCCTAAGCCTCAAACCAACCCAATGGATCCAGTATTTAACCTTTCTCCACAAAACATTAAAACAATCATTGTGTCCCTCCATACGTGCCAAACATCTCCACATCCATAGATTCCAAATTAAAATACATGGAACCACCCCAAACAAATTAACAACCTTTGAAGACATTTTTGTTCTCCAAAACCAAGCTTTAACAGTTGCCAACTAAGACTGATTAGGCACATAAGGAACACCTAAGAGACTAGAGCACATTTGCCAAAGTCCAGCAGCAACCTTGTCCCTGTATAGAATATGATTCAAGTCTTCAAAATAGCCCTGAGGACAACATTCACATTTAGAGACTAATGGGATGCCAATACGCCTAATCCATTCATCCACACTCAGGCTATTAGTTATAGCCTTCCATAGAACAACTGAAAATTTCTTTGGCAAAGCAGAGTACCAAATCCAATCCCAAGCACTTGCTGTTGAAAATCTCCCATCCCTACTACCAAACCATATTAACATATCCGTCCCTATTTTAGTACCACCAACACGAGATAAAATATCATCAGCAACTTCCTGACCCACTGGCTGAACAATCAAATCCACATCTCAACTATGTTCAATCATACAATCTTTTATTTTTAAAAGAGGAAAATCAGAAATCTGACAACTTGACATATAGGGCCTGAATCCCTCCACTTATCACGCCAAAAGGATAAGTTCCCTTCTCTCATACGTCAAACAGATTTTTCAACAACAAGAGGAACCGATTTAATAAGCATCTTTCAAAATCGAGAGCCTTTAGCAGAATCAACAAGAGAAATATGTTGATTCTTCACATACTTGGCTTTAAAGAAACTAGACCATAAAGTATTCTTCGAGAGGAACTTCCAGGCAAATTTGGATTGAAGGGAGCTATAAACATCCACAATATTTCTCAACCCCACACCTCCTTCATCCACGGGCTGGCAAACTGAATCACAACTCACCCATTTCCTCTTTGGCCTTCCTTCCGACAAACCCTAGAAAAAAGTGCTAAACAAACTGTTAATTTTACCAAAAATCTACTTGGGTACTGGTAAAACAAATAATAAATGCACCGGCAAACTTGAAAGAACATGCTTAAGTAAGAGCAATCTGGCACCAGAAGAAAGATACCTAATCTTCCAACCTTCAATCGTTTTAGAAATTTTAAGCAATAAATCATCAAAATAACATGGCTTCAGCCTACCTGAGAAGATAGGAACCCCCAAGTACCTCACTGAAAAGTGCCCCATCGAAAATCCAGACACTCTAAGTAGCTCCTGGCACCTTGATTCTTGTATACGACTTGAGAAGAAAATAGATGACTTAGAAGCATTGATCACTTGACCAGACCACTGGGCATAGAGATCTAGAAATTCTAAAATCCTCTCCACATCTTTCTTCCTACCATTAGAGAAAATAATTATATCAACTGCATAAAACAAATGAGATATTAACGGGCCATTACGAGGCTATGAATAATAGCCAATAAGCCCATATTGGAATTTATTATGCAAAAGCCGCGAGAACACCTCCTCTACCAAAATAAATAAATAAGGGGATAACAGATCCCCCTGACGGAAACCCCTTCCACCCTTAAAATAACCTTTAGAAGTGAAGTTCATAACCACAGAAAACCAAGACGAACATACACAATTAGAGATTAGGTTGCATACCTCCAAAGAAAAACCAAAGGCTTTTAAAACTTGTAACAAAAATTCCCAGTCAATCGTATCATAAGCCTTGAATCATGATATTGCCCCCTAATTGGTTTATTCATGTATTGAACCAATTCCTGCGTAAGACTTATATTTTTAAAAATACTTCTCCCTCGTAAAAATGCTCCTTGCTCTTCAGAAACCAGCCGACTTAAAACAGTAGAGAATCTAGTCACAATCAGCTTTGAACAAATTTTATAAACAACCGAGCATAGGCTTATTGGCCTGAATTTATCAAATGAGCTAGGATTCGACACTTTCAGAATCAAAACAACAAGAGAAGCAGTATAATACCTCGGTAGCAAGGTACCTGCAAAAAAATCCATCTAACCCAAGGCTGTTATTAATTGGAATATCAAACAAGGCATGTTTAATTTCCTGCTCCATTGGGCTTCGGCAAATATTCAAGTTTTCAGACTCACACACCTCTTCTCGAAGAAGCTCAGATAAACTAAGCACCGAAGCCGTCAGCCTGCGACTCAAAAAATCAGCAAAGTGTAAAATTGCTTCATTATGAATCTCTTCTGGCTTGGACAACCTTCTTCCATTCGGCAATTGCATAGATGTAATTATGCTCTTCTTCCTCGTCTGCATAGCAGCAAAGAAGAAGAATTTACAATGATATGAACCCGCGGGAATGAAATCCTTTGAACCCACAATCAATTTGAAAACCCCCCAAGAAAGACAAAATCAAATCAATGGATGGAGAACCTAGACTAGATGAGAACTCGTTTCAAGAACCTAAATTATATTAAAATCTAGACCCTTTGAAGAACCCGTATCAAGAACCCAAATTACAAGGAGAAACGCCACAAAGGTTGTGATTTACCTTTGATAAGTTCAAAAGTTCAATCAATAACAAGAGGAGTAAAACTCAACTCACAATAAATAAATTTATCGAATTTCATAAAACTTTTTAACATGAGGCTACAAAGACTATTTAAAGCAAAACCTAATCAAACCCTAGCCAAAATAAATCCTCTTTTACCCAAAATACCACTGAATGAACAGTGTCGCGGCTACAGTAACACTACAGTAACCTTTTGAAACCCTAGTTCCTAAAAAATAACTTTCCAAATAAGCCATTGGCCAAAATACATGGCCTTCCCAAAAACCCTAGTTCATAAGAAATAATAAATTTTCCAACATGCCCTTGAATAGGTGCCCCCTTAAATCATTCTCATAATAAATCTAATTATTCTAAACTAATAAAATAAGTCCTTTAAATGAACTAAACAAGTTGAAAGCCTTCAAGTGCCCAAAGCCTTTAAGTCATGTTGTTGCCCTCTTCCATAGCTTGTATCAAATGAATCAAAATTGGATCTTCATCCTTCAAGCCCATCTTGAATGTTGGACTCTTGCTAGACTCATCTCAAGTGGATTGTATCGCCTCATTAATTTTCTTGGCTCTTGATCTTGTTATTGACCCATCTGGAACTTGTAAAAGATCTTTAAGACTAGACCAAATTTGGTTCCCATCATTCCCTCTCTCCTCAAAAGGATTCGACCTCGAATCTCCACCTTGTGTGTATTTGAATACATGAGGAAAAGTCTCAATACAATCCTCCCGCTTAGCACGCATTCTAGTCAACAACTTACATTGTCCTTTTAAGTGTGTCAATGACTCATGTTCTTCAAAGAAAGGTCGGTTAGGAATTGTTGCACCTGGCACAAAAGTAATCTCTCTTTCTTTTTCCTCTCGTGGCTCCACTCTTTTATCTTGACTCTCAGCCACCTCTCTATTTTCTTTTTCACTCTCTCTTTCTCTTGATGTTTCAGCCTCATTCTCTTTTTTCTTTTCACTCTTTTTTTCTTTCACTCTCCTCTTTTTTTGAACTCTCGGCCTCACAATTGTTTTTCAACTCATTCTCTCTTTTTCTTGAGGTTTCAGCCTCACCCTCATCTTTTCCTTTAGGTGGTTCGGTCTTCTCATTTGTTACAGCTTGATCATTTTTGTCTCACTTTGGTTTCTGAGGAGTACTAGAAACCAAAGTATACCTTGATGTACCCTTTCTTTTTAATTGCCTCTCCACCTTCATAGCCATGTGTATCATATCTTTTACCTCCACATAATGTTGCAACTCAACTACATTGGCTATCTCCCTATTCAACCCACTCAAAAATCTAGCCATTGTGGCCTCCCGATCCTCTACTACATTAGCCCGAATCATAGCCACCTTCATCTTCTTATGGTAATCCTCTACACTCCAAGACCCCTGTGTAAGATTTTATCGTTTTTGGTAGAGGTCTCTATAGTAGTGGCTAGGTACAAATCTCCGCCTCACGATAGCTTTCAACTCTCTCCATGTTTCGACAGGCCTCTCGAGATTCCTCCTCCTATTGGTCACTAATTGATCCCACCAAATAATCGCATAATCAGTGAACTCAATTACCGCCAACTTCACATTCTTCTCCTCAGAGTAATTATGACAATCAAACACCAACTCTATTTTTTTCTCCCACTCTAAATAAACTTCAGGATCAATTCTACCTTTGAAGAATGGTATTTTCATTTTGATACTCCCAAGATTCTTATCTACTCCATCTCGACCCCTTAGTTTTGCCCTAAGTCCTCTTCTCTTCCACGCCTAACTCCTCTATGTCTACCCAATCCAACTTCAGATGTTAGGTCTTCCTCATCCTCATCATACTCTCCATTCTCATACCCATTCTCAATACTAGGCTCACGTCGCCTCCTATCTCTCTTACCTTCCAGATTTTTAATCACTGCTTCTTGATGATCCATATTATCCCTCACTTCACCCAACAATAAGTTCAACTGCTCAAACTGTTGTTGCATGGCTTGCAACACAAAAGATGAGTTATCTGACATCCCCTTTGGTGATGAGTCACTCTTATGAGACATCATAATGTGCTGCACAAAAAGAATGTCAGTGAAAAACCTCACACACTCACTTACGTGTTTAGGCTCAAATAATTGCACTTCACTCGTGTTTCACTCTTAATTGACTTTTTATCCGATAATAGTCTCACACTCTCTTGCCTTTTACCTCAAGAGTTTTCCCACTCAAGTTATTTAAGAACTAATTGAACTCAATTAAGACAATGAAACATTGTTTTATCCCAACTAGTAATTAGGTCCAAAAAACAAAAATAAGAGAAACACAGAAGGAAAAAAAATGACACGTGAATCAACGAAATTATATGAATAAAACAGTAACTATAAGACAAGATACCAACTAGAATAATAATATATGCAGCCCCTTTGATGATAAGGCTGAAGAAAAAATTTTGGATTTTTTTTTCTCCGAATTTTCTTTTCTTTTCTATTCTTTTTCTCTAATTCAATCACAAATAGCAATATTCAATTGTGAAAATCAAGCAATTGAATTCAAGCACACAAGAATTGACAATGAAATAGAAGAGAATCAATGAAAAGGCACTCAAAACAATGGACAAACTTAGAGATGTAAGAAACCCTAGAATTTTGAAACCCTAGGAGATGCAAATTTCAGTCAAACCAAAAAACCCTAAGAATTTCGACAGCCTACTTTTTGTTTCGATTTTTTTTTTTTTTTTGCAACCCTAAAACAATGAAGCCTTAGAATTAAATTTAAGGATGCAAGAATTAAAAGATAGAATTAGACCTAATTGGAAGCCTTGCTTTGAATACCAAATGATATGAACCTGGGAAAATGAAATCCCTTGAGCCCACAATCAATTTGAAAACTCTCCAAGAAAGTCAAAATCAAGTCAATTGATGGAGAATCTAGACTCGATGAGAACTCGTTTCAAGAACCTAGATTATATTAAAATCTAGACCCGTTGAAGAACCCGTCTCAAGAACCCATATTACAAAGGAGGAACGCCATAAAAGTTGTGATGTACTTTTGATAAGTTCAAAAGTTCAATCAAGAACAAGAGGAGTAAAACTCAACTCACAATGAATAAATTCATCAAATTTCATAAAACTATTTAACATGAGGCAACAAAGACTATTTAAAGCAGAACCTAATCAAACCCTAGCCAAAATAAAGCCCATTTTACCCAAAATGCCCCTGGATGAACAGTGTCGTGGCTACAATGTCGCGGTTACTGTAACTCTACAGTTACCTTTTGAAACTCTAGTTCCTAAAAAGTAACTTTCCAAATAAGCTCTTGGCCAAAATACATGGCCTTCCCAAAAACCCTAGTTCATAAGAAATAATAACTTTCCCAACATGCCCTTGAATAGGTATCCCCTTAAATCATTCTCATAATAAATCTAATTATTCTAAACTAATAAAATAAGTCTTTTAAATGAATTAAACAAGTTGAATGCATTCAAGTGCCAAAAGCCTTTAAGTCATGTTGTTGCCATCTTCCATAGCTTGTATTAAATGAATCAAAACTGGATTTTCATCCTTCAAGTCCATCTTTAATGTTGAACTCTTGCTAGACTCGTTCCAAGTAGATTGTAACACTCATTGATCTTCTTGGCTCTTGATCTTATGATTGACTCATCTGAAACTTGCAAAAGATCTTTAAGACTAGGCCCAATTTGGTTCCCATCACTCCCCATGTCCAATCCAAGTATTTTTAATTTTTGGTGCAATTCGGGCTTCGTCTTTTTTTAGCCAAGAATTTAATTCTGCTTAAGCAGAGAGTAAGACTCTTGTAGTTGAACCTCCCTTAGTCCAACTTTCTCCTCCAATGATTTTAAATGCAGTGTAGTCCAAGCGACTACCTCACAGTTCCAGATTTTAAGGGCATTTTTAACTTTTTTCATCTTAGCTACAAGCTTCCACAAACCAGCTCCTCCCACACCTCCTCATTCCATAAATTAGAAACAAACTCCTAGAAACCTTCATGCAAAGTCCACATCTGCTAGAATCTAAAAGTGCTTGGTTCATACCTCGTATTTGAATTCACCAACCGAAGAGACATAGGCGCATGATCTGACGATTTTTGAGCTAAATATTTCATCGACACCATCGGGCAAATATCTAAAAGTTGTGAATTACACAAAGCCCTGTCCAACCAAGCCCAACTTCGAGCCAAACCAACATGTCCATTACACCAAGACAAATTGGTTCCAAAAAAAGGCACTTCGATCAAACCACCATTTTGGATAAAAGAGGAAAATCTTCCATTACCCTTGGCAGTCTCGGGCACCACCCCTCTTCTTTCCCCATCATGGCGAATAGTATTAAGGTCGCCAATAAGCATCCATGGCATCTGTAAAGCTCCAAATGGAAGAAGATTAGCCTAGAGCTGCCTTCTCTCCATATATGTACATTTTGCATAGACAGCAGAAACAATCAACATAAAATTAATCATAAATGTAACATGCTGATTTGACTCCTGAATAATATTAATTTGAACGTCCTCATGCCAGAAGACCCACAACTTACCTCCAGACATACCATTAGAATACAAGGCATCCAACTTTAAAATACCTTGCCAACGAACAAGCTTACAATCCTGGCAAAAAGGCTCCGCAACAATTAATAATTTCGGTTTTAGTAATTTCAGCATAGCACGTAATCGTGCCTTCGAGGAACCGAGACCTCAAAAATTCCAAAATAGAATTTCGCTAACATATATCAAGCCTGCTAGGAGCCTTTGTGGAGCTGCATAATTTCATGCTAGTTCGCAAGTTTGGTTTCAATATTTCAGTATCCGACACACCATCTTTTTTTTTTTTTTTTTTTCGCAATATGAGGTAAGACACCCACTCCCTCTAAAATAGACCCTGATCTCCCCATCTCATGCTTGACCGAAGACTCTTCAATCCTCAAAGTAGAACGCTTCTTTGCCACCTCCTCAACGTTAGCATCCAGATCCTCCACTACAACACCATCCGAGAGGCCATTTGTAAGAATCAACGTACCAGCCTCGCCAGAAATTCTAGTATCATCACCAACCTCAAGGGATTTCACCGTAAAATCGACATTAGCGCCAACATCTAGCACATTTTCCGTGATGATCGAAACAACACCCATCGGTTCAGTTGGAACAGAGGCTACATTTTCCTCATGCTCCAAACCAACATTCAAGATCCCCACATAAGAGTTTTTCTTTACCAACACTACATCATCTCTAGCCAACACTCTGTTCCCGCAATGATTACCCAATTTATCACTAACCTCTAAAAAAAATTCTTTGATAACCCCATTTTTACTAACCTCAAGAGGAATGTCCTTGGCAGCCAA
This sequence comes from Juglans regia, assembly GCF_001411555.2. Lineage (NCBI taxonomy): Eukaryota > Viridiplantae > Streptophyta > Magnoliopsida > Fagales > Juglandaceae > Juglans > Juglans regia. The sequence goes on along the minus strand of NC_049911.1, from coordinate 14,570,692 downwards.
AACATGACCCACATGTTCAACCGAAACAAAGGACCTAGTCCCCAGGCCACCATTCATTGGCACCATCTCTCCATCATTTGAAACCATCAAATTCGAGACCTTCCCTATGTCCAAGACCACCAACAGCTCTCGTTCTTTTAAATTCTGCAGCCTCCATACTTGACCCAATTCCTTCTTTTTCCCTTTTTCCTTCACTAACAGCTTACAAGTTCCAATATTATGACTTTGAGCATTACGTTTGGAACAAAAAACAGGGAGCGTTTCATAAACAATTTCCTAGTGTACATTAGAAGGTTGACGAGGTGTTCCAATCCAGACATGAGACACTGGTTTCTAAGATACATTCATCAATACACAGACTCTATCCCCATCTATATGTGTTGCACATTTAGTCGCATTGTCTCTCCGAAGTAGAGAACCCATCGGTGCTGTAATGTTACGCAGGTATGACTCTTGATAGAAGTTTGGGACCAGCTCCCGGCAAGTGAATCCAAACATGAGCCATCACAGGTTCTACATCTTCTGAAAAATCCACCATCCACTAAAAACTATGATAGCTAACTCCATCAATATCACTACTTTCCTGAGACATAGCTTTGAGAAAATCTTCCTCTAAAGAGAACCCAACAAGCACGTTTCTTGGCTTCCTCATTGCTAAAACAACCAGCTGAGAAGAAAGACCCCATCTCCCATTGATAAATGCTCGAATCTGATCTAATGAAGGCATTTGCCTCAGAAACTTCATCACCATAGAAAACCAAAAAGGGACCGCAGATCACTCAATTTCGTCTCTGGAAAACTGCACGAAAACTCCCCATCTACAACTTTTGGAGACCAAAACGGGACCACAACCTCAGGGATGGGCTATGGCATGATCGACACCAGCTCTGCAAAGGAACAACTCCTCTCCGCCACCGTTGGAGGGCCCTTAGAGCCCCTGGCGGCATCCATCTTCCCTTTGAAAGCCCTAGCGAAACCAGAGCAAAAAGAAATCTCCTAAAATCGCCCCACGTGCCCCATGCACCCTAAACTCTCACTAAAATTTTGGCACTATACATAAGTTACACCACGTTTCCCAGTTAGGTCCTGTTTGTGCAGTGGCAGTTGTCCATAGAAAAACTCACCACCCTTTCTTTTGTATTGAGTTTAACGGTTGACGTTAGATGTCAAATTTATCTGGAATAGAGTTGTACGACTATTTTAAATAGAAGTCCAATTTATCTGGAATGAATGACACGTAAGATGGTTGAAACTCAGTTTTTATATAATTAAATAGATTTAAAGAAGAAAACATTAAGATCATGAATAAGAACATTGGAATCCTAAAACCGAAACTAAATAATCTCGGTCTTACCTCTTTGTGCTCTTAACTCATATATCATCCATACTATCAACACCCTATCTTCAAACAATAAAACCCTTACTTAAATGATACTAGTCCTCCACGAATGCTTATACCAAAACATAATTGGGAAAGAAATCATAAATGCAACTCAAAGCTTGGGACCGCAACATACTTGACAACCTCACTCCTTTGATTCACATACTTACGTATACCCTTGATGGTTTTTCATAGACACATGAATCCATTTTCTTTTATAAAATGAACTTAAATCTCCAACTATTATAGCATACATGAAATCTTTTCCTTATGAGCATCAACTCGAAAGATTTAGGTGCAAAATAAGTTCCAACCTAATCAAGCATCGCTTGGATGACATTCTAACCTTTGTTCTTTAAAGCTTACACATGACCATAAATGTTAACATGATAGAACTCATTGATGCTCACAAAAAGAGATCTAAGAATGACACGCAAGTTATGGAATATCTAGCTATCATCTATTCCAACCAAAACTAACAAAACCAACACCATTTAATGGCAAACAAAGCTCAAACCTACTATGAACATGAAGACTATTACTCTTTCAAATAAGACTTTTATATAACACCAATATAGCCTTCTATCCTTAATAAAAGAGAAAGTTAAGAGAAGTTTACGAGGATTGAGGCACTCGATTTAACAAGAGGATCTTCACCACCAAGCTCACTAGTTCCTCTCTCTCTCGGTTTGCACAAGTGAGGAGGTTTGGTTTGATATTTCTATCTAAGTATAATTGTTTAAAGGAGACAATAAGTAGAGAAGGAAATGACAACCACTCTTATAAAGTTCTGGGTTTCAAGTGGGAAGATGAGATGAAAATAAGCACAAGTTTGAACTAAAAGTAGCCACTAGTACTCATTGTTCCAACATTTCACTACCCAATAGAAATCCACCAAAATGTCATTTAATGAGAGGTAATATTAAAGGCCTTATTAGGGTGGAGACCAGCCTTGTGAATGCTGGACAAATGGTGTGTATGGCAGCAGAAAAATAATGAACAAGACCACAATGATGGGGCAAGGTTCCCTCCAAGTTTTCCGACAAATCTTTCCCATCTTAGAAGACCAATGGTTGGCCTTGGGTTCCAATGATTGCAATAATCCAATTTTGAGTAAAAAGAATAACAAAATCCTCAAATCTTATTGGGTGAGTGGGCCGACACACAATGGAGAAATGGGTGGAGAGTGCTTGGCGATTCTCGGTTACAACCCATTGCCCCATTATTCACTTAAAATCGTAGTTTTCTTGTAATTATAAACAAGGTTTGAAACTTCTAATAATTTCACTAACTAACAATGATCAAATCAGGCTTCAAACTTCATAGGTGATGAGGGGTGGCATGTTGCAAGAAAAAGAAAAAAACATGAATGCTTGAGGATAAGGGGCTCGGCCACTAGATCTTCAACTCCTTTTCATCTCTTATAATTTTTCAATCCTTTATGCCCAATAAGTGAGACCCTAAATATCTCACGAATATGGTAACCAAAATGATTGGAAAATCTAACCAAAGAAAGTAAATTCCAATGGTGGTGAGGGGGCGGCACACAAGGCTAAGACACAAGAGACACAATCTGAAAAGTGAATCTATGAATAACCTTTTTGCCAAGGGTAACACATAGAGATGCATAGGAGTGAGAATTAATCTAGACATATATTTGAGATGTCAATAGTCAATGAGCTGTGCTACGGATCAGCCATGGCTGATCCGTAGCACACCTTAACAGGCATTTTTTTTTCTTTCTCTAAAGCAGACTAGCTCTCTCTCTCTCAGAGCTCTCTCTCGTCTATGACTCTCTATCATCAAGCTCTCTCTCTCACTCCTCGGGTCTCTCTCTCATCAAGCTCTCTCTCTCTCTCTCTCTCTCTCTCTCCTTCCTCGGGTCTCTCTCTCATCAGCTCCCTCTCTCTCATCAAACTCTCTCTCCCCTTCCTCGGGTCTCTCTCTCTCTCTCATCAGCTCTCTCTCTCCTACCTTCGTCTATTTAATGGGAGTCCAACCCATGATCTCATCTTTCCCCCTGCACTGATAGAGGTAAAGACTTTAGTTAAATTAAAGCTTATTGATCCATGGGAACCCATTCATGCAATAGATTCGGACAAAAATAAATAACAATGTAATTTCAATGATCACATACGATTCGATTCTGTAAGAAATGGACCATGAAGGTAGTCTGTGTTTCATTCATGGACATGGTTTCCTCGAGTCTCTCTCTCATCAGAAGGGAAGGGAGCTGAGAAGAAACATGAGGAGGGGGTAAATCACAGAGGAGCAAAAGAAGGAAGGGGGAAAGAGAAATTAGAGAGGGAATGGGCGGAGTTTTATTATAGGGTGTTTTCGATAATTTTACTTAAGCCACATAGGGTGTGTTGTGGATTCTCTCCAAACAGTGGCTGCTCCCCAACTTTTTTCATAGTCAATATCCAAGTAACCTAGGGCAGCAGAACCTTAATTGATGAGGTGACAAAGTAAATGCCACGTGTCTAGATTGGGGCACTTGGCACCACATCATCACAAAAAAATTTATCTCACCAAAAATTCCTAAAACTTCTAACTAAAATGATGGGACTAATCTTTTTACCAAATTCCATCTCTAAGTACATTGAAAATATCCGAGAAACTAGACCAACTTATAAGGTCATTATGAATTCTTAGGCCTAAGATCTATTCAACTAATGACCTCCAAAGTCCAAAAATCCATTTCGATACATGCCTCACCTTGGAGTGTTACATCCTCCCCCATAATAAAAGGTTTCATCCCCAAACTCGCATAGCATATACTAAAGATGAAACTCAAATCGACCTAGATATTTACTCTAAAGACTATCGTCCACTATTCGCAATAGAATCCTCAAGTGAAGAAGGCGATGGTGCTTTTCCCCCTTCTTCCGTCACTGAGCCATGTGAAAAGTAGTAAACCTCATCATCTTTGGAGTCATAATACATATTCGTTCTCATTACATGTAACTTATGACCTATCATAGCACCATTATCTTCCACAGGCTGATCCTCTTTGAGAAATTGACAAAGGTCGGATGAAGACATTGAATACTCGATTGTCTCAAATGGAGATGCAAGTAGCTCTATGACTTGGATTTTTGTGGCATGGATGTATTTCGGGTCATCTCGAATCCCTAACATACGCAGTCTAGTGGCATCCCTCCAAACGAGTGGGTTAGGTGGCGGTTCCTACTCCTCATGCAATAATGCCCTCCGTAAGAAAATGTTCCCTCTATTATCCGCATCCATCACATGAGTTCAATAATGTTCAAATTTCTCATTTTGCCGCCAAAGTAATTATCATATGATCCTACTTTTCTTGTCTTGCCCTTTCCCTGCGTTCTTGCATCATCTTAATTCTCTCAACAGGTAACACAGACTTACGTGTTGTAGTCCCGATCCATGCCATACTTTTCCATAAATGAATGTCTTAACACTAAAATACAATAATCAAATCATATGATTATCAACCATGCACCCAATTCATTTCTTTAACAATTAAAGCAATTGCCTTTATTGCTTTGTCAATCAAATACAAAAGGATGGTCTATATAAATGATATGGCTTTACAACCAACATATTTATATGTTCTTGACCAAATAGATTAGGATACTTAGTTCTTATTGCATCCTCTCTTTCACAGGTGGCCTCTTGAACATCTTGATTCTACCAGAGTACCTTAACCAATGGTATCTTCCGGTTTCTTAACTCTTGACCCTTCCAGTCGATAATCTGCACCAACCATTTTTCGTATGTCAAATTAGGTTGCAACTACACATACTTTTGATCCGCTATAACAGGTTGCTGATCTCCGAAACTCCTTTTGAGAAAGGAAATGTGGAATAAGTCATAATTATATACCATCATAATTTGGTCACTCATATCAAAATACAAAGAGCCATAAATTGTTCATCGCCTAACTACAATAAACATCTTAAACTTACAAAAATACTAAAGCTAAATGGAGATAGGCCCCCGTGACTATTCCTCAAGCTGGGTAGGTTTTTCTTCCTCGGGATAGCTTTCTTGGGCTACATTTGCCTCACAGGCCATAGTCTTGAGGAGAGAGACTGTAGTGGGACTACCAATGTGAGATTTCAATGAAATCTCAGTAAGATAAAATTCATAACAGTACCAATAATGAGTTACAATCGTAATGAATATACATGCACAAGTTTTTGTAAATAAAGCCGAGAATACATATATCCTGATGAATCATCTTTTTTGAAAGACATGGGTATTCATGAGCATGACAAGGAATCACCCTCTGATCAGATCGCATATATTCATAAGTATGGAGAGGAATCGCCCTCTAATCAAATCACATACATTCATGAATGCATCACAAATCACCGAGTATAGTGAACCACTCCATCCATCCGACATGGAAAATCTCTCTATCCAATCAACATATGGAACAGCTCCACCAAAACAACATGGGGGAATCACTACACCTGCCTGGCACGGGGAATTTCTAACTAGGTAACACGTGGAACACATCCACTAAAACATGACAAAGAACGCTCCACCTGGTCAACATGGGAACTCTCTCTACCCACAAAAAGGTCCCACCTTGAGCATCACGGGGAATCCCTCTCCCATATGAAACTCGCGGCAATGTGCCACCTAGGAATGGTATGGGAAATCCTTAACCCGATCCCATGAGTACAGAGCACATTGATCGCACATCACTTTAAATCACATTATCTTAAAATCACATCATAAAAGTAATTAATAAATATAATGAGAAAAGTAAGCACTTTAATGAGAGAAAGAGATGATAAGCAGAATATGCAATTCCTGAACATATCCATAAACATTTACCCAACATTTCTAGTATCGTCATTGGAGTGAACCTACCTAGACAACAACTAAATGCTAATGCTTGGTGCTAGAAATAGTTGGTCTCCTTGTGGATGAAAACTCTAAACTTTTGGCCTTCTCAAAGTTTTTGAATAGCAAAAGAAATCAATACTTTAAGATCTCAAAAGTGAGATGTTGTCTTTTGCCCAAAGTCTTATATATGGCAGGACTGCTAATTAAGGCCCTGAGATTTATCTGACCTCTGTCTTGCTTGAATGAGAGACTTTTAATCTCGATCATCCATGTGATCTTTGAACTTGAAGAATGGTAAAGACCGAGTGACTGATGGGACAAGGCGTGCATGTCTTTGTAGCTTACTTTGGGAACAAACTTGTAGCCTTTCTCCTTATGAGAGTCTCCCACGTGGCGTTAGGCCTTACTTCTAAAAGTTTATTCTAAGGCCTATTAAGGTTTAGTGAAGAATTTGGATGATATTGATAGGTTTGGGAAACCCAATTTAGATTTATTAGGCAACTATAGATAGGTCACTTGCCCAAAATTTATTATGGCGGATTATGAGATATATTGGGTCTAATAATTGGATTAAAGCCAATTTAATAGTTATAGAGCAAGTGGGACCATATCTAATCAATATTAGGCTCGAGAAATTATTTAAGAGCCCAAAAACATTTATTGGACGAGTTGGGCTTACTTCAAACCCAGCCAATTAGAATTTATTATTCAACTTGGTCTACGAAAATATAGGAAACCCAATACAAAAGCGAGACCCCATGACTCATTTTTAAAACCCAAATTCGATAACTATAAACACTAGGACCCATAAATCACTAGAAAACCCCAAACCATGAGGCCATGCCACATGCATTATTGTCTTCAACCTAGAAATAGGGTTATCGTTGTTCTCTACCACTCTACACGTTCCTTGCTCCCAACCATCATGCACACATCTATTCATAGACAGTCGCTGCCTCTGCCATCTCTTATGTCATCCTAAACTACACGTGCTTAGCATGTAAATGCCATGAACCATCGTTTGAACCAACTAAAACATGATCCACTCTAGTATCCACTTGGCCTTAGGCTCCTCCATGGGACAACTCTCTACATCTTAAAATGGTCCCAAACAAATGACAGACACTTCTCCTTCCATTTCTTAGTAAGTGGATAAGTACTATGGGCAGGGCATTTGGGAGTTCTGATTTTTGGATATCTCTCAAATCATCTTCCAAGTTTGTGGTCAATTTATTTGAGTCAACACCAATTGGAGTTGATAAAAAATCCATTTAACATGTGAAAGACAAAAACAATTACAAAACATGTAAACAAAGTAGAAAACAAAATAAAGCACATCTCAAAGATGAAAATAAAAACCACAATTACACTACAACTAGTTTGCAACATGTCAAACATCACAAGGGGGTGTTCTAAAATCTAGATTCTAGTTCACTCATCTTTCCACAATTCACATAACAACAGTTTTTTCCTAAAAAGAAATACACTAAACTAAACATGTAGATCACTCATAATGGAAAATTGGCTCTCGGTTACCATTCAATCCTAATCCAAAGGATAAAAAATTTTCTCCAAAATTTCGAAATGCCTATATAGAGATAATTAGATAAACAAGTTAGACATCATATAGTAAGGAAAATATGGATTGAAATTAAATGGTAAACTAAGGTTAAGACTTACTGCTCACAAGGATAGTGACAACCAACAGAGACAATGAGCATCAATTTCTCAACCACCAGTGGACAGCCTGACCAAGCAGAGAGACAGAGAGAGAGAGGCCAAGTCGAAGAAGGGAGAAGGAGGGGGTTACCGCTAAAGCCGTAACCAAAATGTCGCATTTGGTTTATTAAGCCAAACGACGACGTTTCAGTTAATTTTTTTTTCTGAACTCATTAATGAAACAACATCGTTATTGTTTTATGTAAGAATAAAATAATATATATATGTATATATAATCGGTCGGCTCGCCGATTTGCTCTAATTTCAAACCAAGAACCGAATCGGCCAATGTCTATTTTTGTCTCATTGGACAGCTGACTGACTAGTTCTCTACCGATTTCAATCGTTTTGGCATCCATCCCTAATCTTCACAACATTAGACTTTAAGGTGCATTTGGATAGATGGATTTAGGGGAAGGATTTGCATTTGGGTTTTTAAAATTGAAATCTCTTGCTCAAGTCATATATTAAAATTTGGATTTGAGCCAAAGCAAAACAAGTTTTAAGTTTTTCAAAGTCTTACATTTGAAATAATGGGAGATTTTAAATCCGAATTTAAATTTATATTCTTCTATCCAAATGCAACCAAATTACTTGCTAATTCCTCTCCGCGGTTTCATGGTATGAAATATTCCTACTGCTTGACAGAAATTGCACATGCATATTCTTTTGTCTGCTAATGCATTGCATATACTGCCATTAAGTTATTAATAGTAAGATAAAACATAGCTTGATAAACCTAATTTTAACGCTAAACTTGAAATAACACAGAACGCACACTAGCAAAACAAAAGCGAGCTGAAAAGAATAGTTGTTAACTTGCGCTAGAATGACATGAGAGAATACCAATCACAAAAAAGAAATTGTTACTTGAATTAGATACAAAGATTGGTGTCAACGAAAAATTGGAAGTAAAACACGCTATCAGAGAAACGAGAAGACTCTGCTCCTCGATGATCTCACTTCACATAAAAATACAACTGATCAAGAAGACAAGGCCCTTCTTAATCAACAACAAATTGATTTCCAAACAATCATCCACCAACCAAATCATCCAAAGGGAAAATTTGAAGGTCAGCTGCGCAGAGGAGTTAACCTCCCTCTCCCTCCTCATAGTCGGACCTAAAAAGTGGCGAAGCATGAAATAGATTTTGAGGTAGTTATTCTTCTACATCCTCACTGACCTGATGTCCACCGTCCCCACCTCTTGCTGCTGCGTGTTTCCTATTTTTCTTGCTCTTGGCTTTCTTCGCCTTCAAGCGGCGCTTCTTCTCATTCGCATCAACCCATGTATAGTCTGATGGTATTTGGAAAGGGTCAACCTCATCCTTATATCGGTGACTGTCACTGTCACTAGATTGCCCACCACGACTCCCTCTCATCCATGAAATCCATGACGTGGACCCCTCTGATTCCTTGGACTTGGCATCCTGGAAATGTGCAGGGCTGGAGAGAGGGGTTGAAAACTCCTCTGATGGCTGAAGTTCTTCAAACTTAGTGAAAGTAACAAGGACTCTTATAGTGGGGACAATTGGGATTGCTATCTGCAGAAGAGAGTAAGATTTTATAATGATATACAAAAGTAGGAGCTAGAATGAATAATGAAAATATGATTACTAGTTTATGAGACACTACTCTTTGTTGAACAATGACAAATCAATCAAATAGGAAATTTGAAAGAGAAAAAAGGAAAAGAAAAAAACTCAGGATACAAATGAACTCTCAAGGGCTGGTATCAAGAGAGTGCTTAATACTCAGAATGATCTAGAAAGGAACCTTGGTTATCATTAACCCGTTATAAGTTATTAACCAAGCAATAACTAGCAGACTTATTATTATCTAAACGTGTTGGCCTATGATGCAATAGAAAATTGCACTTAAAATAATGAACGCCATTTATACACAGCAGCTTGAGAAAGCGCGGTCTCATTGTTTTGGATTGGTGCTTTATGTGTAAAAAGAATGGAGAATCTGTGGATCGTTTATTACTTCACTGTGAGGTGGCAAAGGTTTAATAGTATGAGATTTTTAGTAGGATTGGAATTGCCTATTGGCATGGGTCTAGGAAGGTGGTGGATCTTCTGGCTTGTTGGAGAGGTTTCCAGGGTAACCACCAAATCGCTGCCATATGGAAAATGATTCCTCTATGCCTTATGCAGTGAATTTGGCTTGTAAGGAATGGCCGAAGTTTTGAAGATACGCTTGCTGGAAGAGATTAAAGGTTTTTTCTTTCATATATTATTCCTTTGGGCTTCTGCTATTGTTCTTGATGGGGAAAATTTTCATGATTTCCTTCTCTCTTTCAAGATCCTAGATTGTAATTAGGTGTCCTCTCTTGTATACTCCCCATGTACTTGGGCTATGCCTAATTACTTTGCTATAATAAAATTTCTTTTACTGATCAAGAAAATGTATAAATCTAGTTTTCCCAACACAAATCAAACATGTAGGAGAAGTTTTAATAGGAATAATCAAATGCTTTGAGACTAACAAGGCCCTTAAACCAATCACCTCTTTCGGTACAGAGTACAATGAATTTACATCCTACATCAGACTCAACCATACAAGAAAATTTCTGAATTTCAATCAATTGCTCTATAATTTTTTTATTTTCTGCTCTTGTTCTTTTCCTATTGTTGTTTTGTTTTGGGGTTACTTGTGTTTGCCCACTTTGCTGACCCCAAGATTACTTTTTCATCCTTTTATCAGGCTCAAGATAATTCTAAAAAAATCTAAAATTAAATATGTTGCAAACCAAATCCCTGTTGCATCAAGAAAACTTAGGCTAAAAATGATTTGTCATTAGGTCGCCTGATTGCTACATGACTAATTTGGAAATTTCCATCACTGCCTAGTCCATCAGACTAATTTTTTTATAAGTAAATCTTAAGTGAAATTAGAAAAAAAAAATCCTTAGTGTTTGCCACTATGGAAATACAGATGTCATAGTTTCTTCACTTTCAATATCTCTCTTTTTATTTAAGATTTTTTAATGAAAAACAAAAAAGAGTTGAGTGATATCTTAAATGCCAGGACCTAAGTGAATGCTTTTGTAAGAAACCCTTAAATGCCAGAACCTCACCCAAGTGAATGCTTCTGCAAGAAACCCTCAGCAGCATGTGTAACAAAATGTATTTTCATATCTTACAGCAATATCAACAAGAAATTGATATGCTTCCAATTAGATTCACCAAATTAAAAACAAAACATATATCTTAAGTGAGAGTGCAACATTATGTTAAAGACCCAACCATGGATCCAGAAACCTAGGACTGTTGGATACTAATTTGGTTAAACCTTTAAGCCTCATGATCATAACATTCCACCACGCTTCTAAATCCGACATCCACGATGGCCCACTCTATCGACAATGATCCTGTGGTAGCCCTTTTTTCCTTTTGGCGACTACACTCATCTATCAGCATTCAATAACTTAACAACATGCCCATACATAATACTAAGGCATTTTAAGCTAGCCTATAGGCTGCCCCTTTGGTATCTTGAACTCCTGACGTGGCTCTGCTTTAATACCAATTGTTAAAGATCAAATCATTGATCCAAAAGCCCTAAGACTGCTGGATAATAACCTGGTTAAGTTTTTAAACCTTGGGATCATCACACATTATCATGTATTTCTATTTCTACACACATTATCATGTATTTCTATTTCTATTTCCACACGCTCTTCTATGACTGCTAGCACTGCTGAAGTCACAACATCCCGCAACAAGACCTCCCTCTTTTTCCTATTTCAATGCCTCCCCCACAAGTGCTTTCATTTAATTAAAACAGATTAAGATCACTTCAGTTAATATGATAACAGTCATATTTGACAGGACTTATCACGAAAGATGTTAGTAATGATAACAGAGATATAGAATAAATGTATAGGATTTCAACAGGTCTTCAGGAAAATATGATATGGTGATTTGACTAATGATAACAAATCTACTATAGTTCCTAGTTTCAATTGAGACGTTAAGTCTTGTAATTCTTTCTTCAATATAAGGTAATAATTAATCCAAAAAAAAACAAAAAACTAACTTGTAAAAGCTCAAATGTCAATAGTAATAGTGAAGAAATCAGTAGCAGCCATCCAGTCCAAAAGAAATCTCAAAACAATAGCTTATAAAAATCAGACCAATAACACTTAGAATACTCAAAGTTTGGGCACTCATTTCTTGCCATAAATACCTCCTTAGAGGAAAAAGTACCCACCTTCCAAATCATCTACTACCATGCTTACAGAATCTCCCATATTATGTTCATAGTAACCATGGAAAACATACAAACCCAGTTAGGAACAGAGAAATAAAATCAAATTCCAAATTTTAGAATAAAATTTAATATGATTTGCAAGTTTTACAAATGAAAGGAAAACTCAGTTCATTTCAAACGCTAGCTCCTAATTTCAAGTGAGACATAATAATGACTTCTAGAATTTTGGACAAAAACATAACTTTTTATGGAAAAGCAGACAGAAAAGGAGGGACAGCTAGCCGTTTCTGAATGAAATTTCTTTCAACCCTAGAAAAATTATTTTCCAAGTCCTCACCGCCATCAGAGAGACAGAGGATAATGACGATGATGAAGATCAAAGTGCTGAAATAAACTTGGACCTCAACAGAGATCCTCGGAATTTCTTGTTAAGAGAAAAAAGAGGCCTACTTATCGAAAAAAGAGAAAAAATAAATAAATAAAAAAGAAATTCATACTTTATAATCAATAAATAAAAAAGGGAAAAAAAATGAAGGAAGGTAAAGATATTTCATACTAAAAGCAGAAAGTGATATAAGCATATAGTAACGACTATTATAATGGTGATGATGATGATGAAGAAGAAGCTGAAGGCGATGAAAATACTTGAACCTCATCAACGATCCTCAGAATTTCTTGCAAAGAAAACAAAGAAAGGAAAAAAGAATTTCCAACTATGTAATCTACCAAAAAAAGGAAAACAAATGAAGGCAGGTGAAGAAAGGTAATAATAAAAGCACTTACTAAAAAAACGAAAGTCCATTATAAAAGCAGAAAGTAATATAAGCATATAGCAATGGGTATAATGCAAAATCATTCACTCGTAAATAGAAAAAAAAAAAGTTTAGCAAAGTCAATGTATCAACATTACCTTGACAGGAAACGTCCCAGGTGGAAGTTTAGTTGTCAAAAGTTCCCTGAGTCTCCTAACGGCTTTGACCTTGTTGGCCAAGATGTCAAGTAGAGGCAGTAGCTCATCTGTTTTCAGAGAAAAATCTGGTGTCAACCACAAGACTGGTCTCAAACCTTTTTTGTATTCACTCTCAAGCTTCGATTCACTAGTGGCCCCTTTCTTCTTTTTCTTCTTACTGCTTTTATCTTTTCCCTTCTTGGCATCCCCCATATCCTCCTTGCCAAATTCGGATGATGGTTTTTGATGATCCACTGGTTTCTGATTGCTACCTTCAGGGGCCAACTTCGAGAATTTCTTCAAAATCTTGGAGTCTTCAGGATCCTCAACAATACTCTTTGAACCTTTTTTGTTCCAACCGAACCAACTTTTCTTCTCTTTTGCACCATTGGATTCACCATTCTCATGGAAACCTACAGAACCATTTTCTTGGTATTCGACAATCCCATGTTCCTCATCCTCACAAAGACCATCTGAGTTCCCCATTCGTAGTGCAGAATCCAGTTGCATCCTTTCTTCAGCTGTCAAAACATCATCATAGTCATCATTGTTATCACCATTTGCCAACCGTTCTTCATCATCCACAGCAAAAAGTTCCTCATCTGTCATGGCACCAGGAACCCGCCTTGACTTCACACTCACCATAACGTGAAGCATATCATAAACTTTGGCCTTCCAATTTCCCACCATCTCAGTCCTCTCCAGTCGCCTCCAATTCAAATGGGGAACAAGCTCAGCCTGCGTAACATCAATACCAGGCCTATACATGTTTGTCTGTGACATCAATGCAACTTCATGTGCAACTTCTGCTTCTGTTGGTTGGGTGCCTGCACCTTCCAAAGCATTTGTAATTTCCTTCTCCTTATGGGAAAGAACAATCAAAGAACCCGGTGACAAAGTCACATTGCCATCCTCTGAAGAGTACCCTTCTCCGAGAAACAAAAATGTCTGATCCGACCTTTGAATCCGGAAACCATCAAAACCAGCAAGGGTCATATCAGCACGAAGATTAGAACCACGCTTCCAAATGCGGTAAGTATCTGATGGAGCAATACGACCAATAAATGGAATGACTGAGCTCTCAAAATGGAAAGTTATCTCCATGTAAAAATCACGAATACGAGCCATTGAGGCAACAATACGTGGCAGTCTACGACACCATTTTGCCCAAGCGAGAGGTTGGTAATGCCTTGCAATGATCAGTGCAATTGACTCTTCCCTAGTACACACTGCCTCCTGGAGAGCACTCCAACCATTCTCATTCTGGAGACTCCAGTCCGCACCAGCTGCCATCAAAATCTCTGCAGAGGTGGCGTCTCGGAGGCGTACTGCAAGGTGCAAAGGAGTCTCACGCCCTGGAACATCACGACGATCAATAACAGTTGAGACGGCATCAGCCTGGAGCTCAGCAGCAAGAGACTCCTCTTCAGTATTAACTTCTCCAGCCTTGGCGAGCCGTGGCAGGGTAGAGATAATTCGCCTTAAGGCGGCATAGTCACGGCGCACCACCGCCAAATGAACTGGACTATGAGTGTATTTTGAAAAATCTTCCATTGATTCTCTTTCTGTCTCTCTTTCTAATTCTAACTATATGGTTCCTTCCAGTTTTGGCTGAAAATGAAGTTATAGAGCTAAACTTCAACGACAACCACAGACGAATTTCAGGTATTCAAGAACAATAAAGAAGAAGAAAGAAAACCCAGAAAAAATCAGGATTACTCACTATTTTAGCCCTCTTTGCCTTCAAACCCTGTTATATGTCTGGAGATTCCTCAAAGGGGCAACCAATTTAGAAGAAATCAAATCCAAAATTTATTGCCCAAATTTCTTCGCTAAGGAGAAATTATCCACTTATTTTTGTCTCTCAGACTCTGAAACCCACTTACACAGTTTGTTCTTGAGCTCCGTCATAAGAAAGCCGTCACAGGGCTCAAATCTGTACAAGAGAAAACAAAAATTCAAATGACAATTAAGCTCAAATCACAAAGAAAATCATCCTTGAAAATCTAAACTAAGATTAGCAGCAATTTTCTTTAAAAAAACAAAACAATCTTTCTCCCTCGCTCCTCCTTTCTCCCTGCTTGATTACTTGAAAGTAGCGGAAAAGGAAGGCAAGTATATTCCGGACATTTTTTAAAAAGAACAGCGAAGCTATAATTTTTTTATAACCAAAGCAAGAAAAGACACGATCCAGATTTCACTTTCTTTTCCTATTTCTTTTTCCCCCATTTTCCGAGCAACCAAACAGAAATAACTTTACTCGTTTTAACCAAAGAAAAAAGATTAAAGGTAGGGCAACAATCCAAGAAAGTACCTGAGAAAGCGCCGCGTGAGAGACTCGAGAATTTTGGAGACCGATCGGTTTCACTGAAGGTCTTCTGCTTCGACTCCAAAATTAGAGCTAAGCTAGAGAGAGAGAGAGGATAGAGAGAGACAGAGAGAGGAGGAGGGAGAGAGGAATAAATCGGACGGTTGGTGTGGAGTTTCAGAGATGCGATCTAACGGTGGGGACAATCTTCACTCACAATGCGTACTGTAAGAACTTTAAACCATTAATTGCTGACAACAACAAACAGCAGAGCTCCCTAAGTACATACTCGAACTCGTCCTCGAACTCGTTCTCCCGACTCGTTCTCCCGACTCAGATCTGTCTGTGTCTATCACTCTCTCTGCGTCTCTGCAATCTCAGGTGGGAGCATCGTCGCTTTTGCTTTGCTTTTTTCTGAATTGCCCTCAGTTTTTGCCCATATTTACCAAAAATGTCGCCCTCACCCGCACTCATTCTTCTTCCCCGTCGTCATCCTTTCGGTCTCCACACGTTTAAATTTTTTTTAAACAGTTTAGAAATAAATTAAAAAATTAATTTTTGAAGTAAAAATAATATAAAATTTCATATAATTTTTTTAAAAAATTATGACTATATCTTTTATGCATTTTCACGAATAAGATTAAAGGATAATGTAATAATTATTTTAAAATTATATAAGTATTTTTATCTGTTGATAATTTCCTTTAAGATTATAATTACAATTTACATAATTCAAAAATATGCGTTTAATAACGTACTATTTATCTTATTTTTGTCTTGATTTTGTCTGCCTTTTCAGTAAAAAAATTTACTAATACAAATAAAATAAGCGATATCCATTTATAGATGGAGTATACAAAACAAACACCTAAAAATATCCTAAAAGACTTGAAAAAGAAACTAGAAAATCATGAATAATAATTTCATTAAACACAATAGCAAAAAACCAAAACAATAAAGTATGCATAAAAAGATTTCCGAAGTGCATTGAGTCTTCAAAGCATCAATTTTTCATTTCCATCTAGATATATCATATAAGGTATAAATGAATCATTTTCTAAACCGCAACCGCCTGATAACAACAGTGAAGCCCTTTTCAGCTAAGTAAGAGATTCACCAGTCTCAAAGGTATCGCCCAAGCAATGTCAAATATATTACCTGGTTTGGATAGTAAGTTGAGATGAAATGCAATAAAAATCGAAAGTTAAATAAAATATTATTAAAATATTTTTTTAGATTTAAAAAAATTGAATTATTTATTATATTTTATTTAGAAATTTAGAAAAATTGTAACGATTAGATTATATAAAATGAGTTGAGATGATTTGTGAAAACAAACCAGACCTCTCATCTTATAACACGCTTGTCATCTTGCAATGTAAAAGTAAATTATCCACAACAAATTCTCTTTTGATAATATTGTGTATTTAACAGTTTTATGAAATCATAAAGATTTTTCCACTTCCATTAGGTTTTTTTTTTTTTTTAAATGCAAAGTATTTGTGGTGTGACAGAGAAAGAATTGATGGAGGTGTGGCAGCTTGCATGTAATGCAGCTTCATATGATAATTTATTCCATTTGTTGATGAGTTAAATGTGTAAATGTAAATATCGAGAACAGTAAACATATACTTTGTAGTTTAATTAGTATTCTCATAATTAGAATTAATGCAGTAGAACGGAAAATTGAAGATAAGGCCAAAAAAAAAATGAAGAAGATAAAACATAAAAACATAGGATGAGAAAATGAAGATAGAACTGACAAATGTTATAGGACGAGAAATTGAAGATAGGCCGAAAAAATAAAAATAGGACTGAAAATGAATATAGAACGGATAAAAGAAGATATGGTGGAAAAATACAATAGAACGAAAAATTAAAAATCAAACAAAAAATGAAAATAGGACAAAAAAATGACAAATGAAGATGATAGGGGTGCAACACTTTGCCTCTTGAAGTGAGAGCACTTCGCCTCCTTAGAGTCCGAGGCGAAGAGCTTGCTCTTCAGAGGTGCTCATCATGGTGCAAGCATTTTGCCTAGCGAGATGCTTCTTTAGGTCGCGATATTTTGCCCTTCGCGGTGCTCACCTAGGGTACAATGATTTTTTTTTTTTTTCGCCTTTGGTTGCATGCCAAGGTGGCGAGTTTTCCTTGACAGTGCTTCTAATACCTGGTGGATTAATCAACTATTTTATAGTTGAAATAGTATTTCCAGAACTAGAATTTACAATAAACTAGTAATTAATTATTTATCCTCAAATAATAATCTAAGTAATCTTTGTTATATTTTGTTGCAAGTAGTTCATATTAGTAATGGATGATGATGCATATCCTTTTATCAAAAGGAAATAGAGCTCATTTTTATTTCTTAGTTTAATATTCATCTATAGATCTTTTTATTTTCAAAAATTTTTTTTATAAAAAACGAAAGATGGGAGGCCGAAATGTTGCCCAAACCTATCCAACAGTGTAAGAGTGCCAAGAATAAGGTTCTCTAACACAACCGACCTGAAGAAAAGAAAAACAAAGTGGGCGGTCGCAATAACCATTCACTCTATCAAATAGAGGATAAGATTTCCCCGACGCAACAAACTTGAGCAAGAAGAAAAAAAAGTAAGAAAAAAAAATGTAAAATAGCCTGCAATTCTAAGAGTTGAAGTGATTAAAGTTTGGGTAGCAGAGTATTCTGATTATTTATTATTTTATTATTATTTTATTTTTTATTATTTTATTATTATTTTATCGGTTTTTTTATTCATAAACTAATTGTTTAACTAATATTTACTTCTTCGACTTTTAATTAATTGTTACTTGCTATTTATTCCATTAAATGAAAATGACTTAAATTGGCAAACTTGTGCCCTTTTTCCATTACACATTGTGTTTTGCATGCTTGTATAATTGATATTGTTTTAAGCATGTCCTTATAACAAACTGGTGCAGTTATGGAGATAGTGTTAGTTAATTTTTATGACTAAAAGTCTCAACTAAAGATGTTCCAGTCCTATGATTGGTATCAGGTCAGATTATCAAAGAGTGTAATACATCTAATGATGGATGTAATCCTTGTGGGGATGCATACTACCTATAGTCAAGCACAAGAAGTTTTAGGATACATGTGGATGAAGGTCAATCATAAGACCAGTCACAAACCATGCAAGGAAACCTTAGGGCCCTCTCAAATCTCTCTTGCTCCCTGACCACTTCCATTCTCTCCTCACTTTTCCTCTCAAGCTCTCACTCTCTCTATCTCTCTCTCTCTTTCTTGCTCGCCCACTCACTAGTCCATTTTCCTCGAACTTTCCCACAATCTCTGAAGTTCACCTATATAAACACACTCAAAACACTATCATACTAAAAACCTCTCATCTTTCTTTAGCAACCTAGACTTACACTACAAGAAAATTGATTATTTGATTTCTAGCGAAATGATTATTTTAAGTTAAAATGAGTCTATTTTCGTCACAAATAGTTATTTTCGTTACAAAAAAAGTCACAAATACCCATTTTTCTTGTAGTTTTGGGAGTCTCATTTTGAGCTATTTCAAGGGTATGAACCTACTCTCATGTTCTCTTCTTGTTTCAAATTTTAAAGGTTTGATCATGAGTGTGCTTGAAAATAAGTTTTTTATGGTCAAGTATGAAGTTCTTGATGTCAAGGATTTTGGGTGTGCTTGTTTGAGCTTCTCAGGTGTGGGTGTTGTCAATCTATACTTTGGAAGTCTTAAAAGTTTTGATGTTTTGAATGTAAGAGTGAGGTCAAAGGATTGTTTTGAAGGTCGAGAAATATGATTTTTCTTGAGGTCTAGTGGTGACCCAAAAAGGGTTTTATTTTCTTGAATCTATATTTTCGATCAAATGAGAACTTGTTTGAGTTTTCATTATGATAACCAAAAGAAAAATGGTCTTGAAGGGAAAAGGTCTAACCTTGATCCAAGTTTTGGATTACTTCGTTTTGATATGAACTCATAAAAGAAAATTATACTTTTATTATGTTTATGGTTGATGTGATCTCGTATTGAGATTTAAGTATAGTCTAAGATTCTTATTAATGAAAAGGTTAAGTCTTTTGATCATGATATTGATATATGGTTTTGGTTGGAGTAATATCAAGGGCTTTATGTATATTTCTTGTGATATATGGCCCTAGATCATCTCGGTTTCCTTGAAGTATGATATAAAACCATTGTAAGAAATGAATTAAGAAGTTTCGGTATGTTTGGCTATGCTTGAACCGAGAGTTGTCATGATATTAAAAAAAAAACAATATTAGAATATTAATGTGTTAAGGAGAATATAATGGAAGTTGAGTTATATATGTGATATTAATTTATGAAAAAATATAGATATAAGTTATTATTAGGAGCATCCATTTTGCACACATGATGTGGCATCATCTAGACCACACATCTCTCCAAATGAATGTTGAGAACAATTAATTAGAAGCAGCTACGCAGTAAGTGTAAAGTATGCATTGTTATAGTAACTTCTTTCTAACATTACTCTTAATTTATTATGTAGAGTAATAAAATGGTAGTAAAAATAATATTATTTTATTAATAAAAGTCGAATTGTAAAAACAATTTTAAAATGTATCATTAGCCTTTTGGTACCGTTTTATCTAAATTATACCAAATACTTTATTCCATTAAATCTAGCTTGGTAGTGGGGAACTTTCTTCGTCTTTCTTTTTTTTTTATCTTTCTTTTTCAACTGCGGGACAGTACTGGAAAAGATAAGGGTTTCAGTACCTTTAAATATGTGATTAAATATAGCAAACGAAAAGTTGAATTTCTCTTAATAAAGTAGTTTCGTATTAATCATGACAATGGATATTTATTATTACGACCAAAGCTTTATAAAACTCTTGTGTTAATTAAATTGAACAAAGTGGCGTTCTTACTCTCGAGGGGTAAAGTAAAACTGCCTCCCTTTATTTTATGTAAATAAGATAAGTTGAGTTGAAATAAAAATTAAAAATTAAATAAAATATTATTAAAATATATTTTTTTAATATTATTTTTATTTTAAAATTTAAAAAAATTAAATTATCTATTATATTTTATATAAAAATTTAAAATAATTATAATAATTAAATAAAATAAAATAAAAATAATTGTGAAAACAAACCAACTCCTAAATGTAATATATATTTCTCCCAAAAGTTTGATAGTAAATCTTATTATTATTATTATTTAGGCTACGAGGCATATATATATATATATATATATATATATAAATACACACCACCGACAGTCAGCCAAGTTGCAATCCAAAAGTGAGAGGTTAATGAACCACTGACCAATTAGGAGCCACCAAAGCCACACGTGTTATCCTGTTGGCTTATACCTTAGTTGCATGTGTATATTCCTTTATCCGAAGGATAATTCCTCCGTCTAGTTCATTGGTCAGTTTTTAGGTTAGTCAAGGGTATGTTTGGGTAATGAGATGAAATGTAAATTTTATAAATAAGAGTAAAATTATTTATGAATAAGAATGAAATTATTTGAGTTAAAATATTTTTTTTTGAAACATCAAAATACTTCTTCTCATTTCATTATCATATGAAAATCAGGTACAAGGCATCTCTTTCTCTATAATAGAACTTGTCTCCATTAGACCCTCTTCAATCCAGCAAGTCTCTCCATCCACATGTAGTGCCATCTTAGCTATCTCATGAGCTACACTATTCCCCAGTAGTCTTTGGGTCAAACTGTGTCTTATATCTTCCTTCAATTGTCTCATCCATGCATATGTAACCTCCGTACTCTTTATCTCCTTTATTAGTTTTCGCGCATACTTTCAAAGATGACTTTCTTAATATTTAGCTCACTACATAACTCGATGGCCCTCCATAATGCATAAGCTTATGCTAAGTCAGGTTCTCTAGTGAAATCCTTTGCAGCACACAAAGCAATTATAATCTCTCTTGTGGTCTCTTGCTATTACTCCTTCTCCCATTTTCTAATTTTTCTTATTCATAGCAGCATCAAAGTTGATCTTTGTATAGCCTTCAATTGGTGGTAACCATCTAACTTCATCCCTCCTCTAACCAGTTCTAACCTACTGCTCCTCGTTCCCCCTTTACATTCCTGAAACATTTTAAGGTTAGATAAGGCACTTTGTATAACTTTATTCAGGGCTATCCAATCTTTCCTCAAACAGAGATATGTTTCTTCTAAACCAAATGCCTTTAAAAATCACAACAATTTCCTCTAATTTATTCTACTCGAACCTTTACTGCAATCTTTCCTATAATTGAAAAAAATTCAATGACTCATTGCTCCACTTTTAAACAACACTTTGTTTTTCTGCCCACACATCCCTTGCACCTGGACATAACCACAACACATGTTGAACCGTCTCCTCCTCCCTGCCCTCCCTACAACATATTGGACATGTTGCCTCATCAACTACCTTCTTTTTCTGTAAATTTTCTTTTGTAGGCAAGATTACATTTAAGGCCCTCCACAAGAATTACTTTGCTAAGCTAGGGATATTCAAACCCCAAATCTTCTCCCATACATATTTATGTGTCTGTCTAGATGAACGTTCCCCATGCTTTCCATCTTCTATACTTTTCCATAAGTGATAAGCACTTTTGACAGTAAACTTTCGATCTTTTGTATGTCCCCATATTGCCTTATCTTCCTCCCCTCTTCTACTCAATGGGATGATACAAATCTAGATAGCTTCCTTTCTATCAAAGATGTCATGTATCAGTTGTTCATTCCAACATCTAAGCTCCTTATTCACCAAAGTACTCACTTTCATATCTCCATTCAATATTTTAACAGGTGACCTCACTATTGAAGAAAAGGTCTGAGGTATCCACTTCTACTTCCATATAGATATACTCTTACTAGTACCAACCCTCCATACAATACCTTTTATCAAATTATCATGTGCTGACATCAAGCTCCTCCACATAAGAGAGTGATTACCTCCAAACTTAGCTTCCACAAATTGAGATTCCTTTAATACTTTTCCTTAAACACTTTAGCTAATAGTGTGTTTGTGTTCTGCTGCAACCTCCAGCATTGCCTAGCCAACATAGTCCTATTAAAAATCTCAATGTGAAGAAATCTCATTCCACCATTTTTTTTCCCATCTTTTCTCATCTCTTCCAATGTATACCCTTCCCTTCTCTCTTGTAGTTCCACCAAAATTTGGATAGTAGAATATTTATCTCCTGGTACAGTCTTTTTGGAAGCAGGAAAACATTCATTGTGTAAGTGGGAATAGATTGTAACATAGCTTTTATCAACACCTCCTTCCCAGCTGTGGATAGAAAATTGTTTTCCCAGCTATTGATCTTCTTCCATATCCTCTCTTTTATACCCCTGAAAGACTAGTGCTTTAATTTGCCAATCATGGTTGGTAGACCTAAGTACTTGCCATAATCCCCACAAATAACTAATCCAGCTTCTTGCAGCATTTCTTGTTTGACAAGATCTCTAGTGTTAGAGCTAAACAAAATAGAAGTTTTATGTCTATTGAGTACCTGCCCAGATACCCTTTCATAAACCTGCAAAATCTCTTGGATTGTCATCCAGTCCTCCATACTGGCTTTATTAAAGATCACACAGTCATATGCAAACAACAAATGTGTGACCTTTGTACCACCTCTAACGGCAGCCACACCTCTTTCCATTTTGTTCAGCTTTATATAATAGAGAAGAACTCAGTCCTTCAGCACACAAAATGAAAAGGTAATGTGACAATGGGTCCCCTTGCCTCAATCCTCTTGTTGGTTTGAAGATGTCTCCTGACTTTCCATTCACCACTACTAAGTATGAGATTGATTCCACACAAGTCATACTAATTGAATCCACTTTTCTATAAACCACATCCTTCTCATCATAACTTGTAGAAACTGTCATTCTATTCTATCATACGCCTTTGACATATCCAACTTTAATGCCATATTTCTAGTATTTCCTTTTTTTCCTTGACTTCATTGAATGTAAAAGTTCTTAAGTCACCATTACATTATCCGTTATAGATCTCCTTGGTACAAAAGCACTTTACTGCTATAAATAATGTGAGGTAACACTTTCTTGAGCCTATTTGCTAAAGCTTTTGCAATTAGTTTATAGACTACATTACACAATGAGATAGGCCCTAGTCATTTATAGACACATGGGCACTGATTTTAGGCATTAGAGCAGTATTTGTGTGGTTTAACATACAAGGCATACTTCCCCCATTTAGAAAATCAAGAAGAACCTTACATACCTTAGGCCCCACAGTAGTCCAGTGCTCCTGATAGAACCCAGCACCAAAACCATCTAGTCCTAGTGATTTGAATGGGCTCATTTATTGCAGTGCTTCAGATATCTCCATAGCAGTGAAAGGAGCCTCAAGAACTGAGTTCATCTCATCTGTCATCATTTGATCAATGCACTGAAGGCAGCCATCTATTTCTGCTAAACTTGGTACTGTTGTAGTGTATATTACCTCGAAATGATTCTTAAAATCCTGTGAAATCTCACCTTCCTCACACCTTAAGATCCCTTCAGCATCTTTTATTCTTTTAATTAAATTTTGCTTTCTTCTTTGGGTGGCACATGCATGAAAGAAATGTGTATTTCTATCCCCATGCTGATACCAATACCTCTTAGCCCATGCAGAGGAATGCCCAACTCCTTTTGTAATTTAATGATGGCCTCAACATTATGTTGACCTTCCTCATCTTGTATCTTGTAACTGTTTTAATAGCCCAAAATTTTCTTTTATGGTCTTCTCTGTATCAGTACACTCATTCTTACTCCATGATATTGATGTTGATCTACATTGTTGTAAGTACACCTGTAAATCCATTAAAGTTACTTCAGGCACCTCATCTTTCATCCACTCCTCATATATAATTTTCTTGCAGCCTTCATCTAAGCCCCAAGTTATCTTATATTTGAATAAACAGTTATATCCTTTACTCATGTAGTTCTCCTGCCAATGGGACAATATTTAAGGGCTTGTGATCTGAACTTCTTGTCACTAGAACTTCCACCTTCACATTCTTGAACATATTGAGCCAGTCCCTATTTGCAACTCCTCTATCCAATCTTTTCTTGGTAAAAGTATCATATGCATGCTTGTTACTGCACGTATACTTCGAGTCTCTCCATCCTAAATCAAATAATTCACCATTCTCTAAAGCCTGCTTGAACCTCTCCATTTGTGTCTCACTTCGAGGTATGCCCCTACTTTTTCATCATGTGTTAAAATTTCATTAAAATCACCATAGACCATCCAAGCCATATAATCATAAGGTTTCAAGGTAGGTTATAAGTCCCACGTTTCTTGTCTTATACTAACATCGAGCTGACCATAGAATCCTATGAATTGTCACTCTTCACTTCCCTCAGCCTCCTTTATTCTAGCACTGATATGATTTCTAGAGTAGGATTGTATTGTCACCACTACCTCTAGCCTCCACAACAGTGCAAGTCCACCACCTCTTCCCACTGGATCCACCACCAAGCATCCATCACACTTAAATTTCTTCTTTAAACAGTCCCACTTCCTTGAGCTAGACTTAGTTTCCATTAGGAAAACTAAGTCGAGTCGCTTATCCTTCACAATCCAATGAAGGTCTTGAATTACTCGAGGGTTCCCAAGCCCCCGGCAATTCCAACTAAGTGTTTTCATGGCTCTTGGCGGAGCTTCCCAGTAGCCTCCGCCAATTGATCATTTGCATCCTGTCACTCCATGTTAGCTTCACTCCTAAGTTTCTTTCTATTCTCCACATACTCAATCTCATCACCCTTATCTATGAGACTCCTTTTCTTGGATGACATCAAACTCCCTGGTAATGAACGCATGCCTTTGTCCCTGGCCCGTATCTTCCACTTACCTTTATTTTTTTTATTATGTTTCTGTCTCTCGTAGCATAACTGGTATCAGTAGCTGCCTCCACCTTTTTGAAATAGGTTGGGCTTGTTTGTGTTTTATTACTTCTGATTGCACCACAACGGCCTGTTCTATATCCTGGCCCAAGCCTAAAATATTTCCCTCCTCTTCTTCCCTGTTTTCAAACTCAACCCTCCCCTCCTTTCGTGCCACAAATCTCTCTTCCTTCTCATGCAACGACTTTCCAGTTTCTACAAATTCAAAATTTATCTCCTTATCCTTATCGAAACTCAAATCTAGAAATGTCCTTGGATTATCGCCTAACCAACCATTTTTCCTGCTTTCCACTGCCCCTTTGGTCTCGCTTACCTTCTTCGACCCCTCTCCACCTGCATTGTTGCCCCTCCAACTACTAACTTCATCATTGTACATCTTGTGCCCCTCTTTGAACACTTTTTTCACAAATGCTTCAGCTCATCCTTGGCTTCTTCTCATAATAGTTCTATCTGCTCTTAGCCATGTTCCAAAATGTTGGACAGAGTTGACTTCTCAACCAGATATCCACCAGTTTCATGTACCAAACAACCACAGTCAAAACACAACCTCGAGAGTTTTTCATATTTTATCAGAATCCAAACCTTCTCACCATTCACATGAAGAGTGCGTCCTCTAGTTAAAGCCGTGTTTAACATCAATTCCACTTTTATTCTCAAAAACTCACCCCATCCAATTCCATCCTCCAATACGCCCACTTCACTTACTTTACCTATAGAACTTCCAATATGTTCACAACACTCTTTTTTCATGCATGTCAACGGTAGATTGTGGAGCTAAATCCAAAACTCTTCGCTTTTGAAGTTAATTTTGCTTGGTTGAGAAAACTCATCAAACGCTTTGAGCACCAATAAGCAGTTGTCAAATAGACATGGTTTACCCTCCAAGACTCTCTATTTATCTACATGTGTAGCAAAAGTTATCGTAAATACATTGTGACCACAATCCTGAAACATTTCTGGTTTACTGATCCTCTAGACCTTAACCATTTTTGCTGCAATCACTTATTTCCCAATAACTCGATCCATGCGCAATTTTCCCACTAACCGACGTTCTCCTTTCCTTTATGTTCTTTCAGTCCATCTTCTCCTACTTCCAAAATATTTGTTTCCTCATCACTTAACATCTACAATTTAACATTTGAAAGTCCTTGGCAACCAAGAGTACCTCAAGTACTTTCAAACACTCTCACTACTATTTTTTATTTTATTATTACTTTTCACCTATTTTTACTATTATCCATTACTTTTCACCTATTTTTTACTATTATTTAATATTCTATTATTACTTTTTTACTACTTCACAAATATTTTCAACACTTCTCAGATATTCTCACTACGTAACCATTTGTTATCCTCTAGATCATCTATCTCTTACTCCACTCGTCCTATCCCAAAACGTTAATAAAATAGATTACCATTCACTCTACCTCTGTTTTTTTGGAGAAAATAGAGAAAAGACTTAAAATGACTATAATTATTACAATTTTAAAATCTGTATTATAAAAGGTGGGAGAAAAAACTGAATAAAAGTATTATAAATTTAAAGATTTGTTTAAATATAATTTTTTAATATTAATTTTATTTTAAATTTTGAAAAATTTAAATTATTTTTTATGTTTTACATGAAAGTTTGAAAAAATTATAAATATTAGATAATAATAAAATAAAAAAGTCAAAAATTTAAAATAAAAAATATTTACGCTTGAGTGATATTTGCAGTTGAGTGACATTTTGAAAAGTAAGATATTATCAACTCATCCAAGATAGATATTTTTCAAATGAGACTTGGCGTTTCTTTCATCATCTTTCCTTATATCTGTACTCTTTATCATATCAAACTTTTCTATGCGTAGATCCAAAGAATAAAGGAGTGAGAATTTCAAGTCAATGAACCTGTTCATGACAAGATGTGATAAATAACAGTTTGGTTATTTTACTTATATGCCCGTCTACAAATGTCACTTAACATCTGGCTTAAGTATCTCATATATATATATATATATATATATATATATATATATATAGAATTTCAAGTATATGTATATTAATTTGTTGCTTGAAGAAAGTGCATGCAGCTGTTGGGAGAACAGAATTATGCAAGCATTAATGAGCTTGTTGCTTGAAGAATGGGTATGTATATATATAGTTTGTTGGAGAGCCGTAGTATTCTAACGAGAATAAATATAGATAAAAGTTATTATTGAGAGCATTCATTTTGTACACATGATATGACATCATCTAAACCACACATCTCTCCAAGTGAGTATTAAGAACAATCAATTAAAAGTAACCATGCAGTGAATGCAAAGTGTACATTATTATAATGACTTCTCTCTAGTATTACTCTTCTAACAAAAAGATAATTTACTTTCTACCTAATATTATATTGCAAAAATATTATCTCTTTAATAATAAATATTTCCTAACATTTATCATCATACCCAACGTTCTCTACACGCTTAATATTGGGTAGATAGGACGAACTCGAATAAAAATAAATAAATAGAATGAATAATGTTAAATATAATTTTAAAATATACAAGCATCGTGTAAGTATTTTTTTAAAAAAAATAGGAGCACGTTATGAGAAATGGATTTTTTCTGTGGATCTCTGGTGTACTCCAGTCTTTTTATTGAGTAGTGCTACGTATACTTATAAGTATACTTTTACTTATAAGACCGAGTTTTTTAGTTTTTTTTTTTTTTTAAGTTTAAATTTTACGATTTTCAACATATCAATAATTAATATGCTGAAAAGTAAGTTTTTTGTAAATTTTTCTTAACTATATTTAACATTTTTCTTTTTTATTAAAAGAGACTGTTCATACTTTAAAACTGTATAAATTATTTTTCTTTTTATATTTTTAACTGATTGCATATAGTGGACGTGACAGTCAATATTGTTGACAACAATAGCTCGCCAATTTAGATTTTAAACGATCAATCTATATATGTGCAATAGTCTAGTCTCTCGTAGAAATATTCTATTTTGTTGACTAAAATGGTAGTGTTGGAAAAGCGAATCATTGGTTGCCAAATTGAACTATGTTAGGAATTAATAGGTTATACCATGAGTAGTGATAATCTTGCTCCTGTAACATAATATTATTTAAATTTATATTCACATTTCTCCTAAAGTTTTAGTTTTGAGATAATTACATGAGAAAATATGGTTTAAATGACTAAATTCATTAATTTTAGTTTTAGGATAATCTGTAATTTAACACCTAATTGGTAATCCATTCCATTTAGGAATAAGGATGGTTTTTATAAGGCTCTCCCACTTGGGATAATTGGTAGCTTGACACCCAGTTTTTTAAAAATAATTATTTGTTTATGTGTTTTTCTATAATAATTGAAAATTGCTAATTTGACACCAGAAAGTTTTTGAGAAGTACTACAGCTACAAAGAGATCACACAAAAATAGTCTACAAATTAATGTGCCTTCATGTGATACATTATATCTATTTTATAAAAAAAATAATTTTACAATCTAACATACCACATCAAGTCACATCAATTTGTAGGTTTCTTTTTATAAAATCGTTAAAACATTCATTTTTTTTTAAAAAAAAATAAATGTTTCTTTTCCTATTAGGGTTGAAAATATACTATATTTTGTTGGAAATATTTTGGGATAATAAATTATATATTAAACTAAAGAATATGTAAACTAATAAGAATAAATTAGAAAGAGAGTACCTGGTGTTGATGCACATTGTGATGGACGTTTTCCTTAGAGTAGATTGTGCCGCCTCCAAATTTAAACATGCACTAGTCTTCTTGACAGTCTATTCCTAAGATACAATAACGTCGGTTCTCGTTAGGCTCCGTTTGGTTATTAGACTGTACTGAGATCAACTCAGTTCAATCTAGTTTTAAGCTGAGTCTAATATTCAAACACTCAACTGTCAAACCACTAAACTCATCTAAACTCAAAACTTCTTTACATGTGGGACCCACAATCTTTTTAAACTCAACACCTCTTTACATGTGAGACACACAATCTTTTTCAACTCAACACCTCTTTACGAGGGACCCACAACCTTTTTCAAATTTTCATAAATATATCTAACTCATTTTAACATCTAAATACATCTTAAGTGGGACCTATAAAATTTACTCCACCATCTCAACTCACTACTATTCATAATTCTTAGAGAGAATCACATGTGCCTCTCTCATGTCTTTCATGTCAAAATTCTTAGAGAAAAATTTTTTAGCATTAAGAACAATATCTATATTGGTAACAAAGATGAGAATATCATCAACATAAAGACATAACATTACACATGCACCATCAACTATTTTCGTGTGTAAACACTTATCACATCCATTTATCTTGAATCATACGATAAAATTATTTCATCAAACTTTTGGTGTCATTGTTTAGGGACTTGTTTTAAACCATAGAGAGATTTAATAAGTCTACAAACTTTTCTTTCATATCCTCGAACTACAAAACCCTTTGATTGGTTCATGTATATTTCTTCTTCTATATTGCCATTAACAAAACCAATCTTTACATCCATTTGGTAGACCTCAAGTTTATGGATCGCAACTAGAGCAATTAAAATCTAAATTGTGGTTATTCTAGTAACAAGAGAATACATATCAAAATAATCAATACCCTATCTTTGTGTAAAACATTTTACAATCAACCTAGTTTTAAATTTATCAATAGTACTATTAGGTCTCAATTCAATACGTTGCCTTAGTCTAAGAATATCTTGGGCGAGTAATGAAACTCGCCCCAAGGAACAAGTATGGAGGGCAAGAAAGGAAAGGGAATGGAGAGCAATTTGCTCGCCGCACTATCCACACTTACAGGTGAGCAATGAAGCTTGTCTCAAGCAACAAGCTTGCAAAGACTTACCTTTCAAGCAACAAGGTACACTCCTGGTCAAATAATGAAGCTCATCCTGAGCAACAAATGTGTCAAGCACTTACTTCTAGAGTACTACAATCCCCCCCCCCCTAAGCAACCACAATGGCGGGATATGTGCCCATCATATCAAGGGTGGCAACAAAGCTCTTTCCAAGTAACAAGGTATGCTCACAGGGCGAGCAATGATGCTTAGCTTGAACCACGAGCGTAGCAAGATAAGTACATCAAGCACTAAGACTAACCCGCAAGCAACCAACATGCGAACACTTAGCCCACATGTGCTCTAAAACTTGGGCGAGCAATGAAGCTCACTCATTGCTGCACTTTGAGAGTAGGACCAAAAAGAAAAATAAGAAGAAGAAAAAGAAAAAGGGAAAAAACACCTTAAAACTGAAAATGAAGGTAGGAAGGAAAAATACAATAGGACGGAAAAAAAGGTTCTTTGTCAACAAATATATTAGGGCAGAAAAATTGAGATAAGACAAAAACCTCCTCGAGCTTTTTTGCCTGAGCAAACTTCCACTTTCGAGCGAGGATATATCTTGTATCTTAGCATTATGAATTTGGCATTTAGAATGGTTCATCCCTACAAGTTGTTAACTTAGCGTATTCAGCCAAGCATTATCGTCCTTGCACGTGGATCTATGAAATTAATAGTTAGGAGACATGTTCCTATGGGGCAATTGATTTTATTGAATCTTGGGAAGTATATTAAGTCCCCATGTGGAGTTACACTCCCAACCACAATCTCAAGACACATTTTTTTCTCAAACAATTTTGAAAAGTCTGTTTCAGACAACAAACCCAAGTAGAGAAGATATTGAGGAGTGTGTAATGGGACTTGAAACAAAGGTCACAACATATATAAATGAAAGAATCTCAAGGAGCTTCACTAGAGTGGAGGTGGAAGAGGTTGTGAAGCAAATGGAATCTTTAAAACCACCAGGACTAGATGGGTTTGGAGTGTGTTTTTATTAGAACCACTGGAGTGTTGTTTTAGATGAAGTTTGCCAAGTTGTCTTATCTATTCTTAATGGTAATTCTATGCATCCTTCTCTCAATTACACTTATCTAGCTTTGATTCCTAAAATAAAAGACCCCAAAATGGTTAGTGACTACAGACCTATCAGTCTATGTAATGTTATTTACAAAATAATCTCATAAAACATCACAGACAGATTCAAAAAATTGCTCTCTAGAATTATTGCCCCTACCCAAAATGTCTTTCTACCAGGGAGAATGATCAGTGACAATATCATGGTTGCTTATGAAATGTTACACTATGAAAACAAGAAAGAAGGGGAAGATGGGGAGTATGGCCATAAAACTTGACATGTCTACGGCCTATGATTGTGTTGAGTGGGTGTATTTGGTGATGATAAGGATGGGTTTCTGTGAGAAGTGGTTGAATCTTATTATGAATTATGTCAAATCTATGACCTATTCAGTGTTGATAAAGGGGAAGGTAGGCTATAAATTCTGCACTTCAAGGGGATTAAGACAGGGTGACCCATTGTCACCCAGTCTTTTCATTCTTTGTGATGAAGGGCTTAGTTCCTTGTTAAATACCTATGAGAAGCAAAAAATTACAAAATGTGTGCAAGTGATTTGAGGGGGAACAAGTATCAATCATCTTCTTTTTGCAAATGATTGCATATTGTACGGAAGAGCTAAGATAGAAGAGTGGAACAGGCTTCAAGAGCTGCTGAAAAAGTATGAAAGGGATTCAGGTCAGTTTCTTAATAAGGAAAAGACCTCTGTATTTTTCAATTGCAATACTAAGGTTGAGGACAAGAGGAGGATCATGGAAGGTGGAGATTCAATTGCATGTGGAAGCTATGAGAAATACTTAGGTCTTCCTGCTATTTTATGAAGATCCAAGTATAAGACTTTCATAGTTTTAAAAGATAGAGTGTGGCAGAAGATCACCAGTTGGAAGAACAATTTTTTATCATAAGCTGGCAAAGAAGTGTTGATAAAGGCAGTTTTACAGGGTATTCCTACATACACCATGAGTGTATTCAAGCTTCCCAAAAAACTATGTAATGACATAAATGGTATGTTTTCAAAATTTTGGTGGGGCAAGCAGCAGAAAGAAGGGAGAATACAGTGGAGAAAATGGGAGAAGATGGGAATGCAAAAAGGGAATGGAGGATTGGGGTTTAGGGACTTGGAGAGCTTTAACCTAGCACTCTTAGCAAAACAAGGGTGGGGGTTTATCAAGAATCCTAAATCCTTAGCAGCTGTGGTTTTCAAAGAAAAGTACTTTAGGCATTCTAGTCTAATGGAGGTAAAGCTTAGCTCACAACCATCATTAGTATGGAAGAGTATATGGTCAGCTAGAGAGCTATGGAAAGAGGGTTTAAGGTGGAGAGTGGAAGATGGAAACAAGATTTAAATCTGGGGTTCCAAATGGCTGCCAACTCCAACATCCTTACTTGTCTTTATCTTGAGGGAAGATTCCAAGGTGGAAGAGCTTATTGTAAAGCATAAAGGGAAATGGGATGAGGAAAGGATTAGAGCTATTTTTTCAAGTGAAGAGGCTGAACAGATTCTAAGTATACCTTTGAGTAGAGATAATGCACAAGATAGGATTATTTGGGGTCCATCAAAGAAAGATGTGTTCACTATAAGTAGTGCTTATTATCTGCAACTTGAAAGATTAAAAAACAGCAGAGGTGTATGTTCAGAGGAGGAGAAGGAAGATAAAAGATAGAGAAATATTTGGGAACTTGAAGTGCCAGGTGTGGTAAAGCTTTTCATGTGGAAGGCTGGAAATGACTTGCTGCCTGCAAAAAATAACATGTTCAAGAGAAAAATTATTGAAGATCAAAGTTGCCCAATCTGTCCTTCAGAAGAGGAGCTAGTTATGCATGTTCTTTGGGAATGCTCAACATCTAATGATATCTGGGCAGATGTTCAAAGTATTTTCCAGAAATGGAGTAGTACAGAAGCTGACTTCATGCATTTATGGGAGAAGCTTATGGAAAGATTGAACAAGAACCAGCTTGAGGAGATGGCAGTGCTATTTAAAAAAGTTTGGCTAAGAAGGAATGAACTTGTGTTTGAAAAGAGACTCACTTGCCCAAGCAGTTTATTAAAAACAGTAAAGGAAGTTCTTGAAGAGTTCCAGCATTTTCAGAGAATACAGAGAAAGGATGGTCAGTTACCAATGTTGTTATTAACAGGCAGACATGGGAAAAACCAAAGGCTAGTTTTGTAAAGGTTAACTGGGATGCTTCCCTAGATACCAAGAGGGAAAGAATGGGAGTGGGGATCATGATCAAAGACGAGGAGGGAGAAGCTTTGGTTGATGTCTGTGATCAAAGGCATAATGTGCATAATCCAATAGTAGCAGAATGTTATGCACTCTAGAAGGCCCTGGAGTTGTGTAGTGTTCTTAATATACAGAAAGCAATTTTCGAAGGGGATGCTAAGGCTGTTGTAATGGTAGTCAAAAGTGATGAGGTGATTTGTCTTTTTATGGTTCTTTAGTTGAAGATATCATAATTGTATTAAAAAAAAAGATCAATTTGAAATTTACAGTTTGCATATAGAGATAAGAATATAGTGGCTCATACTTTAGTTAAGGAAGCTTTAAGATTTGAAGGAAAAAATGTCTGGATAGAAGAAGTTCCTGATTTCATTGTAAATTGTCTGGAAAAAGACAAACTTTGTATTGTTTGAAGCTCGATAATGAAATACAAAGGTTTTATTTTTAGAGAAAAAAAAAAAGGATAGTTAATTGTTAGTTTTTTTTTCAAAAAACAAGGGGGAGAAGAAATTATTATTAATGCATGAATGGCTAATTAGTTAAGACACTTGAGATTCTGAAAAAAGAATACTTTTATTTTTCCAAATAGTACTTACATTATGCACGAGAAAATCTAGAAGAAATATACATTATTTTTCTTTGTGGTACATATATAGTCGATCATGTTAAATCTTATGTGAAACTGCAAGACAGAACACGAGTGGAATTTGGTTTATAAATGCCTGAAATTGTGGATTTGTGATCCACTTTATAAACTTCTCTTTCTCTCTCAACTTTGCCCGTTTACATAGTTAAGACTTAGGTCTCATTTGGATACAGAAATAGTTTTATTTCATCTCATCTCATCATTATAATTTTTTAAAATTTTCACACAAAATATAATAAATAATATAACTTTTTCAAATTCTAAAATAATATTAATATTAAAAAATAATATTCTAACAATATTTTATTCAACTTTCAACTTTCATTTAAAACCATCTCATCTCACTATATAAAACAAGGCAAATTTTATACAAATTATATCATTTAATACTGATTGTAACTTTGTGTTCATGAATTATTCATTTAATATACAAATCGAGTGCTGTTGGCCTTGACACACAAAGTTTTCTTAATGAAAGTTTTCTTAAGGAATGTCGGAAGAATCTAAGGTCGGAGAGGTGTTTACGTTTGGTCAAATATATAATACGAGATTCAAAGTATGTATGTGGAGTGGTCGTACATCATTGATGCTACCCATCACAAAAGAAAATTGCAAAGGAAACAGAATTGAGAAGGAGACCGATTCATGTCCCTTTTTTCTAACCCAAATAATTAATTATCGCTAATATTCTTTTCATTTCTTGTATATAATAATCCATCTTATGGATTCATTCTCCATAGATGCTACGGAAAGACGTTAACACAAAAAATAAAAAATAAAATTAAACTGACATTAGCAATTCATGAATTTGACATCTCTTATCGCATAGATGGATTTGTATATCTTAAAGTTAATTAAATGAATCTGTAATTAGAGATGATAAATTTAATATAAAAATCATGTTGAAGGGTATAAAAATAGCAGACCTAGATATACTTGGTTTAGCCCATCAAAAGACCACCTTAAGGAGGCAAGTAGGAAAATGAAGGAAGTGGATAAGACAAAGATAAAGTAGGGTGCCAAAGAAAAATGAGAAAATAGAGGAAAGTAAGTAAGACACGTAAGAGGAGAGACATAAAGTTGTCATTCCTCATCACTCTCAATGGTCATAATAAAAAGGATCAGATCCGATGAAAAGGAGGAGGACGACAAGAACATAGAGATCATTTTCAACCTCATAATGAGAGCTCTAGAAAAAGGCTATTTTTCTCCATGCTAAAGAGGTCGCTAAAGAGATATCCAATCTCTATTGTATAGTGAGAAATGAGAAATTATGAGATTGTAAAATATTCATATTATATTAGATT